>NC_024315.1:15730193-15757401 GCF_000523025.1 Cynoglossus semilaevis
AAAACAGTGTGTTAAGCCTGGAGGCACAGAGAGTAAGAAAAGCCAAAGAGAGAAGGACAAATGCATCTGGGTCGTGTGTGTGCATGTGTGTGCACGCTGGAGTCATGCTGCACTGCAGAACTGGCTCCTGTTGATGCTGAAGAGCACAGATCCTGACACTGCATAATCCTTTTTCACCACCACACAGATCCTATTTAAATGTTTGGGTTTTTTTGTTGAAAAAAAAAAGTAACAGAATGAAGTGTTGATAGTTTTTATCGAGTCTGCTGGTTCATGACTCAGATTACACGAAAACACTGCTGTATATATTTTTTGCAAGGCAGAATATTGAGTTTTTGCCACAGACCTCAAGTAGCCTTCTTCTATTTTGACAGGATTTGGAACACGTTTTATTTGCAAACAATTACTGCATTTGGCATAAAGAGCAGCAGACCAGAAGCAGGCTGACAGGAGCTGTAAATATAGGAAAGCAGGCATTTTTCGACAGTATACTGGTCTTGGTGAGATTAATCACATTTGCTTTGTGATATATTTGTGTGAAAAAGTCTTAAAATACACCAAATCATGTTGTTTAATATATAAATCTAACTGTGAACTTACTGTATCTACAAAAACTAGTGTTGTTAGTAGTCAAGCCAGCCTTCTTGTCATTTATTTAGATGACAAATTTGTGTTAATTAAATTACACATTTGTGTATAGATGTGTCTTTTCTTGTCTCACTGTCTTTATAAAGGGTATGATGTAGCACAAAATGATTCATGGAGATATGTAATTTCCTCTCACCGTGTACTCGTACAACGCTGAAATGACATTAAAACCCACTTAAACAGGTAATAATATACTTGTTTAACATAGTCCATTGATTTTTCCATTAATTAATTCAATTTAATGCCATTTAAGACAGCTTTTTCAAATACAACAACAACAACAATAATAAATAATAACAATAACAACAACAACAATCATAAAAAATACTATTTTAGAACATTAGAGTGACCCAAATTAGAAATTACATGGGGTTTTTTTTTCAAAATGCCCCCTAACCCAGAGAGGACCTGCAACATTTCAAAACAAACCGTTCTCACAATTTTTTAACAACCTACCTTCTACATGTGACACTTTATTTTAGCAGGAATTAAACTTAACAAAACTTACATAAACACACAAAACATAATATCAAATCTCTAAAAGAGTTGACAAAATAAATACTACTGACGTGGTCTGGAGAAGCTCTGTAGAAGTATATATGGCATCCATAGGTCAACTGAGGCTGCCAGACACAGTGTCAACTGTCAAAAGTACATGTGTCACTTTGACAGGTCCACACCCACATGCAAACAACCACGAAGTTGAGTGCAGATTGCTGCAACTGTGTGACAGGATGCATTAGAAGGATTTCCCACAGCAATGACACAACAAGGAGTCAGAACTGCAGTTAAATCAATTTCCATTCATCCACTAAGCATTAACGGTCACTGCTGAGCACTGCTTTACATGAACAGTATTTAATTTAATGTGAACAAATAATACAGTGGTGTGGATTGAACGGAAGCAGGTGCCAACAGAGAGCAATTGTATGTTTAAATTTGAGGAAGTGGACCAATGACTGAGAGGACTTTAAGTGGTATGACACAGCTGTGTTTTATTCAACCACATATTTCACTGGATTTTCCAAAGATAAAATACCACACGTCTGCAAAGATCCTAACACCCTGTGGCCGGGACTGAACACTGCAGCTTAAATAGAACTAGAACAATGAAAGGACTATTTAAAGAACAGAAGAAATAAAACAGAAGTTTGGTATTGTGATTGACAAAAGTCAAATTTATGTGTATAATTAAGAAATAATTACTAAAGTAATGTTCCATGCAGTAGGTTGTGTCTTTATTCAAATTGAGGGAAGTACATAAAATCCATCGTAGACACAAACATTTGAGTAAATGTTTTTGTACCACAGATGTTTTTATATAATGAATAAAAATAATGTATATTCATGGTGTAATCGAAAACATCAGTCATGGGAACTTATATAGTTATCTTATAATTAAATGGATTACAGTACAAGCCTATGAACAGCCACACAAGGAACTCCCAGGAGGAGAATCATTCAGATGCAGTGTTCAATATTCTCCACTGAGAGGCAGCAAAGTAACCAGGGAGCAAGTTCATTTGTCATCATCATGACTGCATTGCAAGCCAAGGTGTTTTTCAAGGGCAAGCGTCACATACCTGCAAAGTCACATGTAAAACAGGGAGGGGCTCAGCGGAAGGTTAAAGTCAGAGCACTGAGAATCACTGAGTAGAGAGGAAGTGCAGCTGTTATCACTCGGCTGTAGAAGCAGGTCTGGAAACACAGAGAAGACAGAAGGGAACAAAAACATACTAAAGGGGGAAATAAAGATTGACTGAGGGGTTTTTTGTCAGATGTGAAAGAATAATGTGCTATTATAACTATGTACGTAAAAAAAGAGAGACTTGGAACCACCATGACTCGCTCTGCTGCATTACCTTTTTATGTCCATCAAATATGTATGACCCCATCTGAGTGTACATATTGTATAATGTATTCTCAGATCTCCACTTTGCTTACCCATCAGCAATCTGTGTGCTGGTGTGTGTGTGAGAGAGAGAAAGAGAGAGAGAGAGGAGAGAGAGAAGAGAGGGAGAGGAAGAGAGAGAGAGAGAGAGAGAGAGAGGAGGGGATGAAGGGGCAGACAGTGCTTGTAAGGATTGGATTATAAAACAGAATCAATAAACACTGATTCATGGTCTTCTGAAAGTATTACAATTTACAATTACGATTTTACAAGGAAATATAGCGGAGTGTTGTGGGCGGCAGATGTAAAGGTATCAGTGAGTGTTTGAATATGAACTGAGTACATATGAAAAAAATATAGAGCTGGGGAAAAATAATACTCCTCAGGGAAAGGAACCTTTCATTACATTTTACTGAAAATGTTTGCTTTACTGAAAAACGTACATAATTCCACCGTACGAACAAAAATATTCAAGCTGTGACGAGCTGAACTATTTGTTCAACAGGAGGAGAAACAACAGTGTCGCGGTGTTTAAAAACCCTCCATAGATTGTAGTTGTGGTTAATGTAATCTACTGGGGAAAAACAAAAACATATGTTGATTGGTGGAAACAACAGGTACTATGAATTCAATCATGACCATTACAATTAATGATGTTCTCGACATACGTTTCGTGGTTATGTCGCCATCTACCATATATTTATTAAGAAAGTGTTAAAACTAATTCACAAAGAAACTGGTGGGTTCTTTTCAGGACTAACAGTGGGGAAAGCCCAGATCTCTTTAGTCTGCAGTAAACAGAATCTCACAATAGGGGGAGCCCCTCTGAGAGACTTAAAGCCTAGTGGATTTGACCCTGATCAAGCCCTTTGTGCCCCCTGTATTTCTCCTCTGATGGGTGCCTGAGAGGACACTTTCTCAACAGCTTCCATTACGTTAGCAGTTTTGGACTCGGCGTCGCCTCACTTGCATTTATATGAGCTTGTAAAAGATGATAAGCTGAAAATGCAAAATGCCACTGCACGCTTATCTGTGTAGGCTTTATTCAAGGAATGAGTCTGCATAATGTCCTTTGCTCAACAAATATGACATGTCTTTCATTTTACAATTTAAATAGGTCTTTGGTGTTTCGACTTCATATTTTTATGCACAACACTGTTTACCAGCAACACTCCTCAGGACTTCCTGATTAATCTGCGTCTTAACTCACAGAAACCTCTTCCCCTGCTCTCACTGTGTCCGCCGCTTCCGGCTCTGTTTGTGTGAAAGGTGTGAGTGCATCAGGCTGCTGCCGTCCAACCAGTCCTCTCTCTTCTGAATTGCTCCGTGACAGATGAACTGCTCTAGCTTTCTAGGTATGATGCATTCACTATGGATGATTTCCACGTGTTGGGTCAAAAGGAACAGGTTGCCGAACCTTGTGCAGTATTTAATTTTAACTTTAGACAGGAGCAGGGGGAGATAAAGGGGAGCAGGGGGATTCACACAGGTGATATGATGCAGCACAAGAGATACATTTAATACTAGCTTCTTATCACAGACAATTATTTTACTGCACATAAACAGAGCCAAGAACCAATTAAAAAATCACCATAACAACCAGGACTAGGGGTATTGAGGAAGTGTCCCAAATTTACTTTGAACATTCCACAGGTGAACAAACAAATATGATTGTTCATGAATGGGCAAAAAAAAAAAAAAAAAAGAAAGCAACATTCCAAAGAACTGGGTTGTTTGAAAGTTTGAAAGTAAGTCAACCTGTATGCTGGTATGTTCCCACAAATTTAGGCAAGACAATTCCTTACCATATTCAAAAGGCACAGAGGATTGGGTACTAGTCTGACATGCCTGTCCGTCCATCTGTCCGTCCGTCCATCCATCCATCCATCCGTCCATCCATCCATCCATCCATCCGTTCATCCATCCATCCATCTACCATATTTACAGTCAGTAACATCAAACCCTGATACAGTCAGTCAATAAGTCAGTCAGCCTCTCAACTCAGTCATTGTTTACACCACATGAAGCCATGAAACAGCGATGCCTTTACGCATTGCAGCAGTACACACCTCTCTCTGTCTGGGACTGGGTGGTCCTCTTCAGGGTGATGGACACACTCAGAAGCATGCACACGCAAGTACACACAGGCACACACACATGCTTGTCATACATCCCCCACCCTCTCCATTACCTCCCATCCCTTCTTGCTCTTCTGCAGTGTCTCCGGGGGTCAGCTCAGAAAGCATGATTGACAGCACAGTGTTAACCTATAGGATTCTGACTCCTCCCCTCTGACTTCACAGAACATCCTGACGCAGATGAAAGTGCTGTTCGGATTTAACGACTCTCTTCAGTTTAAAACTGTGTTTTCAAAATGGGAGGTCAAGAACCAAAATGGTCGTGGGGAGTTCATACACATCTACATTATTGCTTATGTATAAAACATCATGCATAAAACCATTTATTGTTTTTCAGTTCTCAGTTGTAGGGTGTCGACCGGTCTTCATCTATGGAACATCTGTTTTGTAGATTTCAACAGCATGTGGATGAGAGGGAAACACAGTAGGAGTGTGTGATTGGTCACTGTTTGTGTTGGTAAGACAGATCAAGTGATTCCTTCTTCGTTGTCTTGAGGAAACTTTACGTGACCAACTTCTTAGAGGAGCCACTAAATATTTAAAGAACCACTTTGTTGCCAAAACATCAACCCAGTAAACCTCACCATATGGATATACATTATGTATTAAGAGGGTCACTAGGACATTTGTAGTAATCCCTCTGCTTTATGAGGCTCAGTCAATTGGAACCTTAACCTTAAACACCTAAACATTAGCCAGACAAACGTAGCTGGTTCATCTGTGTATCCCCTAGTTGGTAACTAACCTAGTTAGCAGCTAGAATCTGGTCATAGGCCACACCGGCCTACTACTAACTTCTACAGCAAAATCAAAAATTTATTTTGTACAGCAGTGTCCAGAAAACAATGTAACCTTCATGGACTATTGGCTTGACTATTGTTCAAGACACGTGTTTGGAATCCATAGGTGCCATAGGTCTGTGCTTCTATTAGAAGCAGTCGCAAAATACAGTCAAACCATATCCACATGTCGTCCAGGTAACAGGCTTACCTTCAGACAATACAAATAAAGAAAGTCTCAGTGTAAAGACAATCACCTCTGCATAGTTAAAGGTTTTGGTTGGAGGAATGATAGCTGAGCTAACCCTTACCTTCTCAAACTCAAACTCAAACAGGTTTTATAAATAAAGTACCACTGCATCATGTCATAAAGATTTAAACACTCACTTTGGTCTCCAAATATAGTACAGGAATAGGACAGGAGACACACATGCAGTATGCTAACACATACCTTCAGAGTAAATACTGTCAAAAGGGGCTATCCTAATGAACAAAAACAACCAGAAAGTACAAAAATCCCACAAATGAATGGTGTTAAAAGTAAAGATTAAACATTTTAACAGTTGGAGCCTTAAAAAAAAGGACTTTGGACAAACAAGGTTTAAAGGCTCATTCAAAATTCCTTGATATCTTGATATCTAAATATATCAGAAAAATAAGGACTATAAATGCAAATATAAATACATCAGAAAAATAAGGACTATAAATGCAACATGGGACACGTCAAATGTCCAGAAAGAGACATTTTCACAGTGCTGTGAATACAATTTGACAAGAATGTGAACATTTATAGTTAGAGGAGACTTTAACAATAGCACACCTAATGTGGGTCAAGAGCAAACTCTCTGACCTGGTATAATAAATCACAGCTGTATAAATATAAAAGTAAATATCAGCGGAAACAGCAGACATATAGAGGGCAGCATATATTTATGTATTTGTGCTGACTGAACTCACACAACCCCACATGTCTGAATGATTAAAGAGTACACTCTACTTAAAGTTTAAGGTTTGCACCAATTTCTCTATAATGTTTAAAGACATAAACTGTTCCCCAACTGCAGGCGTAATAATCTAATCATCTATTCCAGTCGTAACAGTCTCCAAAAACATGTGTGAGGGGGAGTTGGACCTAGAAGGATGTACACCTTCTGTCCTCGGTTGCATCTTCAAATATGCATAAATAAAATAATTACAATTTATCCCAAGAAACAGTGTCTAAACACAGAGGTCAGGTCTACACTACACATGCTGAGAAGATCCAGGTTCAACTCCAACGACCAGCGCAGCATATGGCAGGGCATTGAGTACATTGCAGACCACTAAACCAGTACTCCACAGTGACCCACAGGACCATCTCTTCTACACACCCCCAACAGAGGACCCTAGCCATAGATGGTGTTGTGACCCATGTGGGCCACACAACCCTCAGTCACCTGGAGAGCAGGGACTCAGACTGCAGTCTGTGAAGATCCATGGTATCTCCTCCTCAACCATCACCCCCAGCACTGGCTCCACCCAGAGCTGTGCGCTGTACACGCTGCTCACTTATGACTGTGTCGCAAAACCACCCGGCTGTCATAGAGTGACGTTTGCTTTGCATCACCAACAGCGACGAGTCCAGATGCAGGACGGAAGTGGAACATCTGGACGGCTGGTGTGAAGACGACAAACTTTGAATCAACGTGACAAAGATGAGAGAGATAATGTGGACTTTAGGAGCAGCTGACCCCTACCACGCCCACGACTACAACGACCAATGAAGGAGCAGCTGCAGGAACAGAGGATGGCCTCAGGCACCTGGGCGCGAACCTCACCAAGGACCTCACCTGGAGTAACATCGTAGTCCTGGTCAACAAAGCACAGCAGTGCTGGACGTGCTGGACTTGGACTCTCAACGCTGAGGACCTTCTACAGATGCACGATGAACGTGCCGCCCTCCTGCATCACTGTGATGAACAGCAACTGCTCTGCAGTGGAGAAGACGGCTCTGCAGAGGATTGTAAATGCTGCACAGAGGACTGTGGGAGGCAGCTCACCCATCATCACAGACACACTGTGAGATGCAGAAGGGCCTCCAGCTCCAGGACTGACCCCACCCATCTGGCAAGTGAAATGTTTGCCTCCCTCCCTTCAGGCAGAAATTGTGGAACATCAGGTGGTGAATCTCCAGAATAAAGAACAGTTTCGTCCCAGAGTCTGTAAGACTGCTGAACTCTGGGAAGGCGCTGTGCTTCCTGCCACTACTGTCTCACGTACACAGATATTTACAATGCAGTGTTATTACGCTCAACTTGACCAAAGACTGCTTCCCAATAAATGACCTCTGGTTGTGACCTGCTAGTTGAGAATCTAACTGACCCAATGGAAACTTGTTTGAAAGCAACTTAAGCTATTCATAAAAGGGAGATTTTGTGTAGCTCAGATGCTAATTCCATGTGTTATACATCTCTGCAGTTAATTGATGTAATTTCTCATAAACGAAATAAATTACTTGTACTTAATTTAGGCTTGTAAATAACAATAAGTCCATGTTTTTCCCCTTTGTTTTAATGCAAATAAGCACAAGTATATGATGATCAAATGATTAAGTATATAATCATCAATATAATTTGACAAAACATATCTGACATGAAGTGTTTTTTTCAGTTACAAAACTCATCAAGCGGGCCATATTGAACCCCCTAGTGGACCAGTTTTGGCCCACGGGCCGTATGTTTGACACCCCTGCGTGTAGACTATGACAAAGACAAGTCACTTTAACGTGCATGAAACTGTCATTTATGCACTAACAAAAGGTTTTGTGTTTGTCTTACAGAGTGACGAAGAATCATGCACACTGCAGAGCCAGAAACACACATCTAGTGAGGACAAGGGAAACTAGGACAGTGCCTGGCTGACCAAATACATCCGAAATACATCCAGAATCATCTGATATTCTGTGGAGAACATGGGATGCATCACATCACCTAAACCAGTGATTCCAAACACGAGTGTGCCGTGGAAAATTATCCAATGTCACTTAATTGATTTTAGTCAATTATGAGGTCATTTAAACCAGAATATTATTATATTTCATGTAATACTTTTTGTGAGATTTTTGTTTGTGGTCTGCCGTGGCTCAAAAAAGGTTGGGTAACACTGAATAAGAAGTACAACAGAGAGGTGGGAAGATACACACACTGTACGGAGATTAAGAAAAGATACTTGTGTTCAGCAACACTGTACCGTGTTACTAAGGTTTTACCCACTTTCATCAACAGGAAGTAGCCGACCTCAGCACAACACCCAGCAAACGTTTACTGCTACAGACAAAGGAAAAGTGAGCCTCACAGAGCACTATAACCAAAGCAAACCAAGCAAAAATATTTCTGTTTTTCTAGACTGAAAACGACTCCAGGCGAATATTAATGTTTCTCTGCAACTCCTGAATAAATAAACAGGCAATTTCTTGCCAACACTGCAACTTCTCACAATGTTTGCAGCTTGCTATACTGTCCTGTAGTGATGATTAAAAAAAAATCACAATACTTTAAATTAGAATTCTACAGTTTAAAGAGAGAAACAGAAGCATCAATGACCTACATAAATCATCTGGGAAGCATTAAAAATGACTTTGTATTTGTATGATTTTGTGTTTTCTGTACATTTTCCTTTAACACAGTGAAAAAACCAAGGGACGCACTTCTAAACTTTTTAAAATACTTTAAAAAAACGTCATATTTTTTATTTTATATTTTAAAACCCAGAGAGAAAAAAACCCTTTGACTGTAGGTGATGGTACAGTCATGCAGTCCCTCCTCCCCCTCTCCCCCTCTGCACGCTCTCATCTCCTCCTGCAGGAATACAGTCTCTTCCTACGCCGCTGCAGCCCGGCATGTCTGCAAACTGAGAGGCAGAGAGAGCCACGGAGAAAGGTGCACACCATCCCTCTACAACACGAACCACTTCCGTTCTCCTCTGCCCTTCGCCGAGCGGGGAACCATACGTAGTTAAAACGCCGCAACGAGGTTCCACTGAAGGCAGGAACCCAGTGGAGGAGCATCAAGAGAAGGTAAACAACGCTGAACCTGGTGGAGGCTTACTACACGGGACAGGGTAGAGACAGGAGATGGGTTAGTGACTTGGTGCAGGATGCTGACGCTGGTGCGTGCAGTATATCGACTCGTAAATCCAGGATGCACGGGCTGCTTCGTCGGGCACGGGAAGGACAGTGAGAGTGTCCGTTACTGTAAGGACAGAATTTTAGCGGCACACGAGGAGCAGCGAGTGAATACTGTAGGGGTTCACGTGAGGAGAAAGTGATGCTGCTGCGGCTGCAGAAGATGAGGGTGAAGGAATGATTTAAGGACGCTCTGATGGTGCAGATACCACTTTGAGAATCTGAACTATCGAACATGGACAACTTGTCCTGAGATTTTCTTCTTCGAGCGACGATCTTGTCAGTATATTTCAGGAAGAGAAATAGCTATTAAAATATATTTATTCTTGAAATGTATTTATAAAACGATGTGGCTCAAGCTCCCATGATATTTGAGATAGCTCCGCGCGGTAAATAGACAAGTTTAATCGTAATTTATGCAGGTTTTTATACAATTTCACCGGTACCTTAAGGTCTAGAGACTTTAAAAAGCACAACAACCAGGAATCAGATGTTTCAGATGAACATCCAGTCATTCAATTTCACTGAAGCAGCAGCAGCAGCCCAGGGACAAAATGTCATGAAATAATAATTATAATGGTCATATTTAATTACTTTGACAGTGACAAAGACACCCTCACACAATGTCCTTCAAAGATATACCCCCTCACCTAAGGAGAAAAAGCTGACGGTTAAAATCCTTTGTACTGACTCCCAGTCTCCTTGTGCTCTTTTTTTTACCCTCCTTCTTTTGACCCCATTTTCCTTGAAATGCAATTTCCTTATTGTTGGGTTCAGTTCAAGGAAACCAGAGCTCAGGCGCTGAGGCAACATCAGCATTAATCCATTATGGAGTGGGGCTATAAATCAGGGAGGCATTGACAAAACTTAGGCTTTGCTTGTTACCATTAATCCATGTCAGTACGGTTTTATTTGGGGCACTGTTAGGGTCGTTCAAATGTCATGGATTCAGTCATTTAATGTATGTTTTTAGATTATTTTTTTTCATCCTTCATCCGACCTGTTCCACTGACCTCGTCTATGTGTATTTGTAACCTTAGGTTTCTTTAAAAACAATGACAGTGTCTGTACTCTGCCCCCTGGCTGCAGGTCTGTTCCTGATTGCGTGACCACTAAAAGAAGAGAGCCCAGAACTGCTTCATCATGAATTTTGTAATGAAAGCTGCAATGGGAGGTGAGTACTCTGCCGGCCTGGAGGTTGATTTAACGGCACTGCAGTGTAAAGGATTTAAAGGGATGTTCACCACCACCAACAGCAGTAGTCTTCTGCTATTGCAGTTATGGGAACACCGAGAGGCAATAATCCATCCCGACCCTCACGGCACTGTAACTTTGATCATTTAGATTCATTTTCGCCCTTCTTTTTAATCTCTACACCCATCTTTTCAAAACCCCCAAGGACCTCATCCAGAAAGCCCTTCGTATGTTTCTATAACACAGTCACATTTGTTAATAAAGAAAAACTCCTCTGCTTTAAAATTTGGTCAAAAAAAGAGTATTTAGAACAGCAGAATCTTAAACAGACGGAGCAGTGTGAAGGTCGCCCTGTGTGTTGGCCCAGTTGGTAGAGCAGAGTGGTGACCAGTCCAGAATGAACCCCGCCTTTTGGTCAGTATCAGTCATTATTGGCTTCATCAGCAGATGACCAGTCTGCCGTCAGACAAAGTGTTTCATTGCAGTGGGTTTGGGTTTCGCCAAATGATGTGTGCCCTAAAAATAGTTTTGGGGATAAACGGCTGTATATGAAAGTAAAAGTCACTAGATGGCAGCATTGCAGCTAATTTAATTATCGTCATACTCATGCAGTGGTTTGAACAGATAAATAAATGAATATTAGCCGGCTTATATTGGAAAATAAGTGTTTGGACAATAGTGGAATATCGGCAAAAAGATAATATTGAACATCCCTAAATGTTGACAGTGTCGAAGGCCGGACAAGATGAAAAGACAATTTACCTTCATAAGACGTATGTAACATATCCATAAACATATTTGTGTGAAGAGCAGAGGTGTCATAATTACCACATTAATCACAATTAATTTGATTAAAATTTTAACCTATTTTCCGGCGTGGGCAGAACAGAACACGCTGAGTATCCAAATATTTCAAGATGACTGACACAATTGTCAAATGGATTATGAGGGACTGTAGACTGATTAATATTGTTGTGGACAAGAGCTTCACTGAAATCTTATAATCAGTTCTTGATGCGTTCTTCAGGCCACAGTCAAGATGCACAGCAAATACTCCACTAACACCATAAAGCCACAAATAAAAGTCACAAATAAAAACAGGTGTAAATCAATACCATTAACCTGCTGTCATTTATCTGTCTGTTCCAGCAATAAACAGGTTATTTTTCTTTTGCAGTATTTAGGAATAAATCATCCTTAAATAAAACTTCAGGCATAAATTGGCTCCAGTAGTTGCAGTATGCCGTAGCAGCTGCACACACACATGCTGTCAGTTGTGATGGTGGTGCTGAGCCAAGGCTCTTTATTGGAATGCAGAGGACGTCACCACTGCCTCGTTCTGTGTAGCTGCTGTGCCTCCTGTCTTTGCACTCATTTCCTAAATCAAATGCTTTGCATTGGACAGTGGCTTCAGTCTGCGTAGTCTTCTTCTTCATCTATTCTTTTCTGCCTGCGGACATTATGAATACATTTTAAAGTGCGCGTGTGTGCATTGGTTTGTACGATGTTTTTACTGTATCCTTCTCTCTCTCTCTCTCTCTCTCTCTCTCTCTCCCTATCCGCCTCTCTTTCTCTTGAGTGCATACATTAGTGTCTGTGAAACAAAGTGTGTGTTGAGTGAGTAAATGTCATCCGTCTTTTTGTTAAATGACTTTTCTTTGTCACTCATGGGCTAATAAAGGAATACACTTCTTAGACTTGCGGTGGTTCGGGGTTTTCTCAGGCGTATTTCTAGCCTTTTTATTTACCAGCATCCTTCACGACAGGCAGTTTGACTGCAGGCTTTTCTAAAACCCTCCTGGCCTATTCCAACATTAAGATCTCAGACAGTTTTCTTTGCAGCGGTGAGGACAGTGGCCCGGCTGTGGGTAAATTCCATGGTCACAGGAGCGTGGTGCCTGCTGTCCTTTGAACAGCTGGTGGTCACCTTTGGAGGACAGGAACAGGAAGTCAAGGCCAAATCATGAAACAGTTCAGGGTCACTGTTCAGGCCAACTGGGTTAAGCGTAATGAGTTTCTCAGCAGAGAGCTTGGGAGATTAGGAGAGGTGGTGAAACCAGTCCCAAACAATCTATTATGACTGTGCGATCTCCACTAATTAAGCAACGAGGTTCTTCCATTATAGATCAGAGAGTTCAATGATGTCACTCAGGTCTACTTGCTGTAGCTCTAGCATTTGTGAAGGGAGGAGGGAAAGGCTTTTGGCATCAGCAACAAAGATAATTCAAACATCAACAAAAATAAAACATCTTCATATTGCAAACAAGAATCAGCATGGAGTCGAAGCTGAAGAACACTTCCCCGACGTAGAGGTTTTATTATTGTCAGACAGACTAGACGTTAACCAGAATGTCTGAGCTAACAAAAACGGACAGAAAAGAAACTGCTTCAGCAAAGGGGAAGATAAAGGAGGAGGTTTAAGATTTGTTTTTTTATAACACCTATGTTGTATCCCATATGGTGAAAGCTGATTGGTTGTTTGGTTACAATGTCTTTTATTGGCAGATGTGGCCAGAAGTGCCATCTGGTACATATTTTTATTATCCTAAATGCAGTGAAAGCTATTTCAATATCATCTATACTTTTACTGTCTTCATATATATATGTATATATATGCACACAAATATATATACATATATGTAATATATATATATACATATACACATATACACACACGTGCATATATACAAACGCACACATATATGCATTGAATGCGACACCCCTGGATCTGTACAGGACCCAGAGACCGATATAGTGGACCGATACAGTAGAACATATAATAGAGGTGACATTTTACTTCTTGTTTGACTCTTCGTTGCCAACCTCCATTCCCGTTCCTAACCTCCATTCCTGTCTGATTCCTGTCTTTGGTTCTCGACAAGTACTTTCCCTCACTGCTCCTTGTCTCCTGTCTGCTCTCTCCGGTGATTGCCAGGTGTGTTATCTGTTTCCACTTCACCAGCACTTATCCTCTGTGTCTTATCTACGGTGTGCACCTCTACAGTGTGCAGTACTTTCTCGATCCGCCGCCGACTGTCTCCATCTGTCTGCAGTAGTGAAATTCACTCCGTGGCTCGTGTGCAGGAAGTAACACCTGCAGATGAGTGTGACTGCACTTCCTGCCTTTGACTGTCCTTCAGCAATCAATACTTCATTATTGGCAACAGACTGGAAGGGTCTTCCAGTTTCTAACAGAGCCCCTGAACAGCATTAGCCTCAGACCGAGAACGCCCTTTCCAAACCCAGAGACAATGCTACAAAATATGTATAAAAACACCGACTTTTAGAATTTTCTTACTTTCTCTCATTATTCAATAAGTATTACATTTGTTGAGCGTGAGCAAATTATTTAAAAAAAAACATTTTTTTTCTCTGTATATTCCCACTGAATAATACGTTTTTCAACAAATTGTTATCAGATAAGAACAGAACAAAAGAAATCAATCCACTCTTGCTGTCTGAGGTGCATTCAGGTACCATCGGAAACTTGAGAATACAACAATTATAGCAGTTACGTGTTGTACAGTATTTTTTCTTAGCTTCCTTCCTATTTTCCGAGGACAAACTAGAGCCCCCTGGTGGCCGTCACTCCTGCTGCTTCAACAAATTTAGCTAGATCAACAAAAAATGTAAAATAACAGGGATTTGGAACCCTGAGTGTTGATAAATGAAAAAAAATTCAAGTCAGCATCCAAAACAGGATGGAGGCTGGAGGAAGGTGGGGTGTATTGGTAAATCTTGGTTAGATTTGAGGCTTTACATAGAAATATGTGACGTTAAAGCTCAGTCAGTGCTAATCAGCTCTTTGCAAAAATTAAAGAATTGCAGCTTGGTTTGAACAAAGGCGTCCCATCTCTTTAAAGGTTTGAAAGGAAATGTAAAAATGTGCTTCTGTAGGAATGAATAAAACTCTCTTTCATTTAATTTTTTTCACTCAGCTCTCCCTGTCTTTGTGTGCCCACCTCTCTCTCTCTCTCTCTCTCTCTCTCCCCTTTTATCTCTAGGCAAAATTAATCACGGTGACTGCATAGGCCCGTGCACAGTATAGGTATTTGTCAATGAGGAGAAGAAAACCAAAAGGTGTCAGGAGGTGAAAGTTTAATATTGTTTCAGTATGTGTCTAGTCGTCACCTATAATTTTAGTGGTGAGAATTCTGCTGCCAGTGCATTTTTTTCTATCCCTTATTCACGTCTTTTGGTACTGGTTCAAACCTAGAGGCTGAGACAAAGTGTCTGCAGAAATGCTGACGAGGCGTTCATCCCCACCCTGAGGAGGGACAAAAATCAGATAATGAAACAAACCAATTATCCAGGTAATCAATCAGTTAAAACTATTACTGTGCCTGCCAGTGGCTGTCAATATTTTGAAATCACTTAAGTGGTATCATTGCGTTTCTCTGTGGTTTAGTCATCAGAAGGGCCAAGTGCTGAGTCCAGCCAGGATCAGGTTATATGTTGTCTGGCTCTTCTGGGTAGTGTAAAGACAACAAGCTGATTTTGCCCTCCCTGTTTTTAGCGTTGGATTTGGTTTGTTGTTCCAAACTAACCAGATGTGGTTCACCTTACTGTTACATAATCTTCTAGTTTAAGTTACCTTAAAATGGACTAAAATCTCAGCCTGTTTAGTTGAAGACAACGCTGATATACTGGCAGGAATTGAAGAAAGACACTCACAGAGATCTTCTTCAACAGCTCTGGTTATCTTTTTTAATTTTTATAGCCATCTGCTGCCACCTAGAAGAAGTGTATTTATTTGTTCTACCTTTCAGGCTATGATGAGCAAAATATATATATATATTATATACGACACACTAGTGATGGGCCACACAAAATAACTTGGTGGGACGTATTTGGCCTTTGGGCCTCGAGTTTGACAATGGGGCTATATTAGTCATCCAATCCACAGCAAAAGAGAGGAAAAACTGTGATAAACAGCTGAACTAAATGTATATAAACTCAGTCGCTGGTTCCATGTGTTAAAAAAGAAAAACGTCTAAGAACATGTTGTGAACCAAGTACGCGTGGTGTTGATTTTATTTGTATGTTTTTAGTGTAATTTGTTGTATTTTATACAGTACTAATTACAATAAAGTAATGACGTTTCCCTGCAGGAAAAGATGCCTCAGTGTGTTGCACAGCCAATCAGCAAACATGGAAATTTGATTATTTTATTAGTTAGATAAGCTTCACATTATCTTCAGTAGTGAATCAGTATAACACTCAGTGCAGGGCCTAGGTATGTGTGGCTTGTGTGACTCAAACTTGATGGAATTATTCTGGTGCCAAAGAACACTGCTGTATCTTTCACTAATGACTCACAAAGCAGGAGTGGGGATCATGGCTGAAAATAACTCCAACTTTGTCATGGCAGATCCTCTTCTCCCCATCGTTACCCTCACTGCTGTAAGTGTTCTAACAGACTGACAGTATGGACCCGTCCAAAACCAACAAGTTCTAGGTGGCTCCTTATGGTTTTACTTTAGATACATTTCTACAAAAGCAGCGGTCCACAACATTTTTTTTTTTTGCGCCACGGACCGGTTAAATGTCTGACATTTTTTCACACACCGGAGCATCTTGACATGTTTCAAGTGTGAGTCATAGACAGATGCGACGGAGAGAATCCGGTAATTTCTCAAAATAAAACATCGTTCAGAATCAGATAATAAATAAAATTGAAATAATGTAAGATATGCAACGGAGCTACATGTGAACCCCATTTTGAGCTACGATGTTTCAAAACGCTAACCACAGACTAAACATCTGGTACGTGGAGGACATAGACTCATACACTTTACCTGTTTGTTCCACTGTGACAGTTTTATTTAAATGAAGTAAATATTTGATGAAACAATCAATTCCTGTCTACTGATACTAGTGTAAATACCAGTGAAAAGTCAGCTGGAAAATAAGCAGTAGCTAAACATTCAACAACAACTCTATGTATCTTTTTAAAAAAAAAAAAAAAGAAAAAGGATTATTGCCTTCTGTGAATATCTGTTGAAAAAAATCTGGGGAATCGAAATAGAAATATTCACGGCCCACAAAGACATGCCCTTTTGACTCCATCAAGGCTCCTACGGCCGTCAAGCTATCGATAAGCGTTCAGGTCCAAGAGCGAATGTTAAAAAGGTTTTGTTCTCGCTAACAGCCTATTGGCTGGTTGACATGGAGAAGCCGGTACAACACACTCAGGGAAGAAGAGGAACACCAGTGTTTCCGGTGTTCAATAGGCACAAATAGATGGCTTGCGGGCCCAATGCGGACCACGGGTCACCATTTGATGGTCACTCCTATTGATGCATTGTAGACTATACAATCATCAATATAGCAATATATTAGACGGCTGTATGGATTCTTTTTCACACTAGAGACTGTGTCGTTACTCATTACTCCAGTGTCTCCCCTGTCTTTTATCTCTCTCTCTCTCTCTCTGTGGCTGTATTTTACTTCAGTAATGCTGATGAAGCAGTAATATCCACACACTGTCGTTTTTCCTCACTGGCTCTCTCCTGTCTCTCCTCACATGCCTGTCGTTTGCCTCTCGACCCTCTCGTCCTTCTTCCGTTTTTCCTTTTTCTTTCCAAAACACTCTCTACGCTTGTTTCTTCAGCAACAACCTTTTTTCTCACTCACTGTCACGCTGGCAATTTTGCCACTCCCAGGTTTTCTTCCTCCTCACCATCTATTTTTAATCTGGCCACAGTAGCACATGGAAAGCTCAGCTAATTGGGCGAAAAGTTTCTGGGACAATCTTCTCCTCTCCACCTTGTTTGCCTTTGACCTGTTATCTGCGTTATCGTCTGTGCAAGACACTAATCTCTTATAGGTGGCTGGGATTATTTTCTCATCTGTCCACACTCCAGTCAGAACGTCCTTGTTTTTGTGCAGCACAAAAAGTTTAGGAAATCATGAAATATGTTTAAGGTTATGGTTCGTTAGCCACCTAAACAACGACTCTATTGAGATGTATAGATTTACATTTGGATTAAACTATTTACAATAATGTAATGATAATAATAATAATATTGTAAATCCTACATTACTGATGATATTCTATAATTATATTGAACTTTTCCCCTGTTATTCCCTCACCCTCCTCTCCTAAGGTGGACCTCCTGATGTCGGCAAAATGCTGGGAGGGGAGGAAAAGGAGGAGGATCCTGATGCAGCAAAGAAAGAGGAGGAGCGACAGGAGGCACTGAGGCAGCAGGAGGAGGAGAGGAAGGGCAAATATGCCAAGATGGAGGCAGAGAGGGAACAAATGAGACAAGGCATCAGGGACAAGGTAGAGTGACAAATGAGTGGACTTTGTCTGTCAGCTGACACACGCTGTCATTACCAAAGAAAAGACAAAAATAACCAACAATTATATATATATATATATAAATATAATATATACGATATACAAAGATAATAAATCAGTCATTTTGCTTGTTTTTTTAATTCTTTTTTCTTATGAGTAAAACGAAAACAATCTAATATCTAAACTTTAGAAACTGACTGCTATAGAGCAAACTGCTCTGAGACATACACCTGTGTGTGATTTCATTTCATATTTTTAAATTTTTAAAATGTTCTTTTTTATTGTCTCCTGAGGGACAGCTGGATCTGGAGTGATGCAAAGATTTAGAAAGCAGCAGAGGAAAAACATTTATCCATCTAGAATTCATATTATTATTATTATTATAATTATTATTCAACATAAAAAAACCAAGAAATGTCAATAAGAAAAATGAGTCTGTAAAAAAATCTACCAACTATAATATTCTATTCCAGAACACTGCTTTGTGTTCTCTTTTGTGATTGAAATCCAGTAATTAAAATACTGCGTTTGTACTTCAGTCAGTCAGTTGTTAGTGTCATGGACGGTATTCTCTTCTTCCAGCTCAGCTGCACTAAATGTTTCTCCACAGTCAGACAGTGTTTGGTTTCCTTCCCCTTTGCACAAACTGTAAAGCTGGGGGGTGTCTGTGATGCTAATGACTGCAGTGGAACAACTTGACTGTGAAGACAAGCAGTCGTTGGGTCAGACGAGAGAGGCAGAGAGGGAGCGCCGACAGTAGAGACAGCATAACAGCCGTATTCTTCTGCTGCCTCTGAAAATTCTATATTCTTCTATATGAAGTTATCCCGGGACAACAAGCAGCGAGGAAAAGAGAAGGAGACACCTGAGAGGATGTTTCCGGGACAACAAGCAGCGAAGAGAAGGAGACACCTGAGAGGATGTTCATTAATAAAAGTCTGTCAGACTCCTCAACAGTTTCATTCCATCACAGCAGATACTGCTGGTCAATTATAGCTATGGCAACAAAGACGGAAAATACCAAATACCAAAAAATACTATTTATTTTATTTACTGCAAATCATTTGTCTTCATACCTCTATGCCACAGGCAGAACAATTCAATACTCTTCCACTAGGTGGCGGCAGATGGCTATAAAAACTAAAAAAGCAAGAGGCTCAGCTCTGTTGAAGATCTTGTTTAGTCTTTCTACAGGTCTTGCAAGAATATCAGGGTTGTGTTCAACTAAACAGGCCCACGGTAAAGTAAATAAACATTATATGTACTTTACATATACTTTCTGGGACATAGATAGATAGATAGATAGACACCTCAGCAGCATAGTTACAATGTTTTCATGAGCCTGACAGCACAGAGGGCATGTTGATTCCCACTCAACAAATGGGAAAAAAGAAAACACAGACAGGGGGCAGCATCCCTGTAAATAAATACAGCACCGTGCATTCGTAGCTGGGTGTTTAAAATAAGCTACATATCTTGAAATCCCAGAAAACAAAGTAGTATTTTGTTATTATTTCCTTCCATCTCATCAACATTTCAATGTTTTCCACCAGTACGGCCTGAAAAAACGCGAGGAGGCCGAAGCTGAGGCAGCCGCCGCCGCAGAAGAGCCCGCAGCGGGCAGCCTGACCCGGCCTAAAAAGGCTGTGCCTACTGGCTGTGGTGACGAGGAAGAGGAGGAAAGCATCATGGACACAGTGATGAAATATCTGCCAGGCCCTCTGCAGGATATGCTAAAGAAGTAGGCTGTCAGGATGACTGAGGCTAACATTACCTTGTTTAGTTCATAGGCTACATTCATAAGGTTGGCTTTAGTCAGGGTTTCTTTTCCATCTACTTTGAGGAGTTTGAAAAAAAAAATCAAAAACTATGGTGTGGTGCTTTTTTTGGGTATGAGATAAAATTCAAAGTTTCATGCCGGGGACATGAATCAGATATAAAGCAGCCATGTGAATCGCAGCTATTAAACTAAGCCATGCAGAGTCAACGGCCAGGCTAATGTTATGGTGAGCGGTGTTCATGTTAGCTACAGCACGATCCACCTAGATACACTAAGAACAAGCAGTTGGGTGAACGACAGAAAATCATGGTTCGGCCGTCCGGTCTGAGAAATATTCCTCTCCTCCCTCCCTGCTCCCCTGCTGTAGCTGAAGAGCATTCTCTGAAATATAATCACCTTAACGACTCAATGTGTACATAGACCACAAAGGAATACACCAGGCCTCAATGTGGGCAAACAATCATAAAATAAATGAAATATTATATTAACTGTGTGTCTGTCTCTAAAGTATCAAATTATCTAATAACTCGATAAGCCATATTTTAGAAAGGAAATTTACCGACTCCTGTTGTGTGCTTCTAACTCAACTGTCTTGTGTCACAATTGTACGTAAAACCAAATTGCACACAGTGTCATACCCGTCGTTCTCTGTGGAATCTGTCGCCCTACGGTGCCCTGACATAAAGTTATATTAACGGTCACGTAGAATAGTGTTTAAAATGTCCCCATCCCTCGTCTGCCCTCCTCGTCTTGCATGCCATTTGTCTGGTTTGTTGTGTGACTATGTAAAAACCCACAGCCTTTCCCTTTTTATCCTTCTATTTATCATGAAAAAAAATCAAGGCAATAAAACTTAACTTTAAATGTGTTTTCACTCTTATTAGAGGTTTGAACTTACATGTATGCATTTAGGAATATGAATGTACAGATTTGCAGGGTTTCCTTTCCTTTGTTTTACTATGACAACACATCAATAAACAAGGAGCTTACAATATGTACTATAAAAATCAGGAGACTCTCACTAACCATAAGGGAAACAGTGTGTGTGTAAGTTATTTTGAATGTTATAATTGGAATCATTAAAAAAAAAAAAAAAAGCCGAGTACAAATCTGATTGGATATAAGGAGAAAGACACTGCTCTACTGGAGACACGTGAACACGCACATGCACATCCAGCGTGACGTGAATAGTGTTTGGCGACTGTTTTTAGTCACGCAGCAAAAACTGAACAGTGTTTTGATCAGGTGACACCGCAGGTGAAAACTGAATGACATGAGCAATAAAGGTTTATCAAATATTTCTGCTTGAGATTCAATAAAAACCTCATTCACATACGTTCACCGACATGTTTCACTCCTTCTTTAACTGTGATATTTCCTCTTTAGTTCTGTATTTTTTATAGAATATACCTCGTAAATAACAAGTTAACCATTAAACGTCTGTTAGCTCATAAATTTGTAATTTCTGTTTCAAAGTTTGCAAACATCGGGGAAGAAAAACACCCATTTGCTTCGTTGTTAGTTTGTGTTAGGGGAAATGAACGTGAAGTTGTCAACTTAAGTTTAAATATTAAGTTAAAAAAAAGTGGATTACAGATAATTCGATGTACTGTTTGTCTCTTGTATTGGACATTTGGTGCTGCATAAACAAACAGGTCAAAGTGACAGACACTTTACAGACGTTAAATACAAAGTTTGATCAACAACTACAACAAGGACGGCGTTTCTTCAGCTAAACTGCGGTATTTGTTAACGGCAAGGCAATATTTCAAGCTCTATGGCTGAATTTTCTTCATATATGTCAATAAATTTATGCACACATTTACGCTTTTAAAAAGGCAAGAGAGGAACCTCCATTTGTTACGTCAATGCGGTCAATCTTCGAAAGAGTTCCATTGTAGTTCCTACATTCAACCAACAAGGGTCGCTGCCGCTCTCGGTAGAAAATATTTTATACAGTACAGAGACATAATAGAAATTGTGTTTTTTCCCCCCATTCTTTTACTTATTCCCGGGTCAAACACTCCACCAAAAGTGGAGTATAATTAACCTCTGAACAAAACACAAGAACCAAACAGAGAACAGACGCGAGTACTTCATCTTTTCACAATTCAATCTCATGTGTTTAATGTCTTACAAATGTTTACACCCAATATAAATATTCAGTGAAACAAAGTCCACAGCACTGGTAAGAAAATAACAGAGTGACACTGGTAAGGGTGACGATACCTTCAAGTTTTCAAGTCGTGCATTTTTCTTTAAGTGAGAAACACAGACCAGTTACACCTTGAAGCATTTTGCAAGTAACAGTGTTCAGATCGTTCCAATTCACGTGCTGTGGCCCATATGTAACCAGGCACTGAGACATAGATGTTTAATTACCGACCACCACGTGTGACATGCTGTGTGGACGGTTTGGATCCGACATGTGTAATCCACAGCTTTCATACTTCAAATATGAACTGGGCTTCAAGGTGAGGACCCTGATGGGCATCATGTCAACAGTACAAACATCTCTATTGGTAAAACACACGATTTTAAGATCCAGTAGATTAAAATGAAACACAAAGATTCAAGAAACCAGACCTTGCGACAAATTTAGCTAGATGTCCATACAAATACATGTCATAGAACTGTTGGGCTGCAATTTAAAGAGTTCACTGTTCAACAGAGCTGGGTATTGCCAGGTACCTTGCAATACGATCGCTATCGTGATATTTTTCTTTACGATAACAATAATATCACAATACAGCGATTCTGCGAAAATCAATATATTGCAATACATTTCATCCACGGTACTCAGGAGACCTGTGTCACTGAAGACATTTAGAATTTATCGACTGCATCGACTCCATTTCACAACTATTACAAAATATTTTCAATTAATTTCATATGAATGTCAATCATGTGAAATAGTAAAACAAAGGCCATACATCAGATTTTCCCAAAGGAAAATTCCAACGTAACTGGAAACAGGGGTGTAGTACTTTGACGTGAAGGAGAACACCACAAAGTTTTCAAGCAATCACAACTGCAGTACCATAGTACAAATAGGTTCCCAGCAAAAAAAAAAAGTCAAATGCTGGCTAGCTTAGCTTGGTTTGTTTGATTTCTGTACTCAATCACTTTCGAGCAGTGGTCTCTGGCACTATCCAGTGGAGACTTGAAGAAGGTTTTAGTGAAAAACGGTTTGTAACGAGTATGTCAATTGTTCAAATATTGATATTTGACGCCAGTATATCGATAACGTACTGCAAGACGATATATCGCGATGTATTGTAGTATTGATATGTTGGCAGACCCCTACTGTGCAAAATACTTTTCTATTGAACAATTTATTGTTTTAAAATAGATATGATTAAATTATATAATACTTGCTGGCAGTAGTCATTCTTAGCTCACAACGTTTCCCTGTAGGTAGTACCATTATAAGTAATAGACGTTGTACCAGTGTAAAGTGTAATTTAAATATTTGATCATTTACAGCATTACGTTTTACACTAGTGGTGACACTATCCAGCATTCATTTGCAGTATTATGTATTGATAGTGAACTTCTCCCAGGTCACCAATAAATATAATCCGTAGTAACAAATCTCACAGTAGCAAGGTTTACAATCCGTATGATGCTGAAGAATCTGTATAGCTTAACACATGAACTCACCATGTCAGTGAAATACTGTGTAATCTGAATGGAGCAAATCAGAAAAAAAAATAAAAATGGGAGATTTGTATTTTATAGAGTCTAAAGGTAGAAATTCACTCATTTACAAAGATGAATTTCAGTCCATTCAGTGTGGAATCATGATTCTTAATGATACTGAAGAATTCAAGAAAAAAAAAAGATTACAGAAAAAAAGAGGTTACCATCCAATGTTGGAGCCAAAGGCCAATGATGGTCTCATAGGACAGAGTTACTACCAATATCACATTTGCATGCAATGAGGAAAACTGAACAGAAGAGAATACTACAGTGGCCAGCTAGTTCAAAACACCTGATCCAATAGTTAAACAGATTTAACATTTTAACAAAGCTTTGGACAAAGGTACATAAAAATATATGTACACCGTTCTAATAAAAAACAAAAAAACAAAAGTCCAATTGTTTCCATAGAACGATCATGATGTTAGTCAATCTTTTGAATTCGAGGAGGGATTGTGTTCTGTTCAACACATTTTCCATGAGAACCTACTTTATGCCTATCATATGTAAATGTGTTTAAAGCTTTGTAAAAATGAGTAATTTATTTAGTAACTAACGAGCTGACACACATTACTCTAAGTCTCGAGGCACTTACTATAGTATATCTACTACAAACACTTGAATCAAAGACTTCAGAGTTCTTCTTGAAACCTGAAACAAGAGTCTGACATCATGGTCATGGACTCCTGGGTAAATCTCAGAGGCTGACGAAGGTTCCCACGAGACGAGTGGGACAGGGCAGGGACGGGAGGACAAGGGTTACCCTGGTTTTTACACATTCGTCCGACACTTAGGAAAGATGGGTCCTTCCTCAAGCCTTTTCTTTCTTACTGCAAATGTAAAAAGGAGACAGAGTGAAAAAATGAGGAGTGAAAGAAGACGCAAGAGAAAAACAAGATCAGTGAGATTTAAACAACAGCACAGCAGTGGTGGCTCAACGTGTGGTCCTCAAAGCAAAAAGAGTGAAAAGTTGTTTGTTTGTTTTTTTTTAGAAAAAAAGCAACATGTAGAGAAAGTCAAACCACTTGTTCTTTGTGTGGCTGCAGAGGAAAATTTGTTCAAAAGCAGCTTTTGCATAGAAAAGAAACTAGAGACACAATGGTGGCCACGGCAGACCTGGATAAACCTACCACAGGAACTCCCTGACGTCAGCACTGAATAAATATTGTTCTCGTTTCAAATCCAGGTGAAAGCAGATTCTTTTTTCAACAGATCAAAGCTTTGAACCTTATAATTAATCATGATTCCTAAATATGTTATCAGGACACCTTCAGGTACTCTGTGAAAAATAAACTCTGTTCCACAGTGTGCATAAATGTCATGTAATTTATACACTGCTGGAAAGGTTAATGCGACGACTGAGTATAAGAGCAACGATAAGCGAATGGATGGTGGGATTCTTGGATAAACTGTGATTAATTATGACAGCCCTAAATAAAACTGTATCAGTAACTGCAGCAGTAAAACGTCAAAGACAAAAAGGGCTACTTTGACAGCATAACACTTCTGTCTGATTTATATACTGCATCTCTGTGTATCACACATAGAAGTCCTTACTCTACATTCATGTTTGAAATGTGACTAATCTAGCCAATAAAGATTCAGGAATCACTGGGGACCAAGTCCAACAGTGAGCAACTTTATTTGGTCCTTGGACAGTGCCGTCCAGAAGAGGAAAAGAAAGCAAGTGATGCAGGAGGAGCCGCAGCAACTTTCATAGCAGCATGGAAGGAGGTGGCAGCAGTTCTGGTGGTCCAGAGAAGAATCAAGAGATTCTGGCACAAGAAAGGCGAGAGAAAGTGAGACGAGTCAGAGGAGAGTTCTTATTTTACTTAGATTTGGACTTGAACTTTTTCCCGAAGGCCCTCTCCAGCTCAGGAACAGACAGAGTGAGGGTGAAGGAGCCGTCTGACTCTGACCTGACGACCCGGGCTTAAAGAAGACGTAGGAGGTGAACTACAACACCATACTGCACAACTGAAGGCTTTTAACATAATGACAACAAAAAGAGAATTGATGTGGACACACACACACACACACACACACTCTGTAACACTCTACAGTCTATTACAGTTTCTCTCTCTCTCTCTCTCTCTCTCTGGTTTTCTCATGAACCGATCTTTTCTTAAATGTGATGTCATAACTTAAGCAGGCAGTGTTTTGATTGGCTCCAGCCTCTGAGTCGCTGATATCACCCCGGTCTGTTTTTAGACTATGATTAAAGTGCAGCTCTAGGAGATACAGTAATGGCCGAGTGTTAGTTTTAACAGACTGCTGCCAAAGTCAGTACTTCTTCCAGAGAATTTTGTGTAACTGACGAGAACTAATGATCTGTCTGCACATATGGTTTAGAAAGTTATCAGCGTGTGCACAGGACGCAGCTTAAAATCAAATCAGTTTTATAATGTGACCAATAATCTTTTTTTTTTAAACTGCCAAAATGACACTGAAATTGCAGGTACTTTAATACAAACGGTAAAAAGACTTCTTAAATAATGCAATGGCTAAAAGCCTCATATACTTTCATAAGCAGCAGGAGGAATCCATAAAACTGAGCCACAGCGTGTACAGCCTCTGGGGGTCACTCTTACTTAACTTTTGTGATTTCAAATTTGTATAGCTTTTCTTGTTACATACGTCTTTAAGCAACAACCAAATATTCAAACCTAATCTTGGCTTTATGTTGTATAATTGTACAATACTTTAATTCATCTTTAGTGTACAACGGCTATACTTTCAACTAAACAGTTATAATTATGATATTTTATCCAAAGTTATTTTTCAGATTTCTTAACTATTTCCATATTTCTTACACCTGAGTATATTTTACTCGTTTTGTTTAAAAGGAGCAACATCAACAGCACAACAGTAAATTTTCTTTATTTGAAATCAAGCCACCTCCAATGACTTCACACAAAGTAATCATTTATTTGTAAATATTTGTGAGATACAAATGTGATAATTTGATTTGATTTCATACTTGCCATAACCCATGGTTATGATAACATTATAAACTA
This sequence comes from Cynoglossus semilaevis, assembly GCF_000523025.1. Taxonomy (NCBI): domain Eukaryota; kingdom Metazoa; phylum Chordata; class Actinopteri; order Pleuronectiformes; family Cynoglossidae; genus Cynoglossus; species Cynoglossus semilaevis. The sequence continues at coordinate 15,756,811 of NC_024315.1, forward strand.
GTGGTCAGATGACTGTATGCCAACAGATAACTATCTGTTCCAAGGCCATGTGCACTGTGTGTGTGTGTGTGTGTGTGTCACTGACCTAGGTCATTGTTGTTCATCATGGCGTTGGAGCCCCGTAGGCGTGGGCCCTGCTGGGTGAAATGATAGCCAAACTTCAGCAGTGTGGTGTTTTTCTCCAACATGCTGGCAATCTCCATCTCCACCTTGTTGCCCAACGGTTGGCTCTGGATGGGAGGAAAATTGGAGAGTTGGGACAAAAGTAGAAAGCAGAGAGAGTGTAAGGCGTTGGAGGAGCTGTTGATACCTGATTGTCGATCTTGAGCTCCAGTAACGTGGTGTTGTTTTGCAGCGACTCAACGAGAGCCAGGATCCCTGTCCCTGTGATGAAATTGGACTCAACATTGAGGCTCTTCAGTGATGTGTTTACCTTCAACATATCTGCCATGGCCTAAAGAAAAACATAACACATCCCAGAACTCAGTGAACTTCAGTTCAGCTTATGCTCTGAATCTTTCCCTGAAATGTAGGGTTTTTAAGCCGACTTACAAATGCTACAGGGTCGTTACTTCTAGTTCCTACGATACT
>NC_024315.1:15757426-15763111 GCF_000523025.1 Cynoglossus semilaevis
AGAGCCTCAGCGTACGCCTTCAGAGTTGGAATGGGAATATTCTGTGACCAGAAACACACAGAGTTCAACAAAACAATCCTGACAAGGCCATGTGTGATTTTCTGAATAAAAACCTCATTCATCTAAATTATAAAAAATAAGTTGAGTTTAATTACTAAAGCTTAATTAAAGACTGATGATAGAAACATCTCACCCTGATATTGTTGAGATTGACTTCAACAAGGTCAGGATCATTCCTCTGTAATCTCAGCAGGGTGTCCTCTACATCGGTGGAGTTTGGCTCTTCATCAGGCACTGGTTTATACTGGGTGCACTGGATCACACCTCAGAAACAGGAGAATAGCAGAACACTCAGAACATTCTCCATGGTTGAAACTAACTATAGTTTTACTTGGTGTAAATCTAAGTGAATATGTCCTCTGACCAATTCCTTCCTCTATTATTGACAATCATATATTATTTAATATATATAATAATATAATCCCACAAAAATGTACTATTTACTATAACTTAAAGTTTTTATTTCCCATTTTATCAGCCTGTAAGTGACCCGTTTTAATTCTATAATGCACTTAATTATTATTTAATTCAGTGATATAATTATTATTGAATTATCATGAATGTTATATTTTTAAATTTTTATATTTTATCTATTTAATTTTACTTTTAGGCAACATGTCATTAATTTTCAAGAGATAGTAATAGTCAGACACACGAGTGTGTACCGTGTACAGAAAAGTACAAAAGTGTGGTTTGAAGTACTGTTAAGGCCTTGCTTGTTGACTATGGTACTGCTAGCCAGCGCTTCGTAGTACTGCTGGTTACTCATCAGAGTGTGCATTCCCAGGATGGCTGAAAGAAAGACAGAAGATGAAGTGAACAGGGGGATAAACAAGAGGGTCAAATAAGGACAACATGTAGAATATACAACTGCTAAAAACATTTGACAGGAAACAGTAGTTGTCTCATTAAATCTACATTTTGGACAACCATGCGACATGAACAGCAGGTTGACAGATGAACTCGCAGCTTTGGGCGGAGTCGATTCCCACCAACCAAGCAGTAACACGCTCTATGATGCAAGTGTGCTGCTATTGTAACTTAAAACAGAGTAGACGGACATGAAGAGACATACATGAGAGCACAAGACATAAAGAAAATGGAATATGTCTTCCAAATGTGTCACTGCTGGTAACCAGAGGGATCAGCTGCGTCAGAACTGGCCTTACTAAACATCCAGAGAACACATGCCGTAGGTCTTTGTGGGACAGTGAGACTGAGGACACTGAGGACTAACATTATAGGTTTCATTATGAAGATTTATTGATTTATTCAAGCCAGGACTGTTATAATCATTTTTCAAAATTAATTAATATGTCAAAGGTCACAGAGACTTCAGCATGTATTATGTACAACATATAGATTTTTCTTATTAAAACTGAAAAGCAAAAGCCAGGCATTTCACAGTCTCTATTATATTCCCATGTTGGTATTTCTGTACAAGCGACGGACATGCTGCAATGACTTGAAATCATACCATGCACACAGTGCAGTCTACATATACCCCAGATGGTGTTCAACTAGAAAACAGAGTGATCCATCAGGGGCGGTGAAGGTGGAGGAGATGAAGGGACGGATGAAAAGAGGAAGGGGAGGTGAGGTAAGAGGAGCGCTGGAGGAGATGGACAAGAGTTAGACAGAGGACAGGGAGCTAATTAAAGGTAGAAAAACAGGATTAACATTATTGTAGCGTGTCATTAGAAAATAACCAACAACATAACTATTAAAAATTTTGAAATATTTATTAGTTTGGTGAGGGGTTGAGATGTTGGAGATTAAATGTATTAATAACAAATGTGTAATAAAAACCTTTGCATGTATAAGACGGGAATAACAAAAAAATAAAAGAATTGACACAGGTGTCTGTGTGAAATATGTATGTGTCTGTGTGTGTGTGTGTGTGTGTGTGTGTGTGTGTGTGTTATACCTGCAATATCACACAGTTCAGCATCAGATGCACTTGCTAAAGCCTCTTCTAGCTCTGGCTCCAGAGTCACACTCTCTATGATGGGGTCCACCATTTTTTTGGGTATGAAGGCTTTGCCTGTAAAATAACATAACTTTATAATGTTATACCAAAATAATTTTTTTTCTCATTTTCTGACAAACAACACTGCTGTTCCTCTTTCGTCCAGAACGACAGTGAAAACAAACAGCCGTCGATCAGACAAAACACTGCATGGCATGTAGAAGTGTTGTAGAAGTGTTGACACTGGCAGGAACAGTACCAAAGTGCTAACCATTACATAGTGTTTGGCTTCTCAACTCCAGTGTATCTGGGTCATCTTAATAATAAGAGCCACCATGTTGACAGCAGCTACAGTGAAACATTTGATATCTGACCTCTTTTCTCTCCTGTGAAGGGAACCAGGTCCTCTCTGTCAGGATGTTCTTTGGCTTGTTTCTCCAGATGAGCCAGAAGGTTATCTCTCTGAAAAGTGCCTGTTGGAGCTTTCTTAGTCTGGTCCTTCTGCCGCATCCCAGCAGGCAATAATGCATTCTAAAGAATGGAGAGAGTAAATAACGAAGGTGTACATTTTTTAATGGTACAGGAGTAGATACCGGTACACAAGCCTAGAGTGCCCTCTAGTGGCTGTTAGTGTGAAAATAACAAACGTGAAATTATATATTTCAATATATATGTCACACCTGAGTAAGTAACCCTAACTGGTTGCAAAGTATGATCTATAATGTAAAAGTTTGTTTCACATTATTTATTTTACTTTAACATCATCACAAAATGCAGTTATTTTGCAAAAAATAAAATTAATGAACTTTTAATATACATGGGGTCCTTGCCTTGTGCTCGAGTTCCTTTTCTACGCTGAAACATAACTCGCTTTTCACGGTAAATTGAAACTCACATAAGTTTCCATAAGTACCAAACATAATCCAGAATATAAAAACATCACAGGAGTCTGACTTAAGCTTGGGAACCATAATGAAGGGCAGAAATAAAAAAACAAAACAACACAAATGAATGAAAGTGACTGCAGCAATATACCAATAAACTGCGTACACCTGGCGAATGTAAATTACGCCGTTTTCGAAGTATAGTGACGTGTGACAAGGTATTCGTCCGCTCTGCTCAGCAACTAGTTCCTGTGTGAAATTAGTTTAGAAAGACTTTCTTACACAATGTGTTAAAATGTAAACCTTTGGCTTTAGGGTAACTATAAATAGACTTTTTAATTACAATCATTAAACGGTGTGTACAGAAGTAGACCAATGAGAACACAGAGATATAAACATGTCTGGACAGTACTTTAGTGCTTTAGTTATTTTAGTCCATATCCACAATGTATGCTGAGCTCTTGGAAATGTCACTAATAGTTTCATATCTTATCCACCTCCTCAGCAGTCAGTAGTAATCTCTCCTGGAGTCTGTCACTTTGACTCCCCTCAACTCTCACCCTTCTATAATCTGTCTTCAGTATCTGCTTTAACTGGGAAAGTTAAATACACTTGAAATACACTTAAATACTATGAGGTAAATAGATGGTAAAATTGGCAGATGGAAGTAGTTCATTGATCCCAAAAATGAGAAGATCCAGTGTCACAGCAGCGTGGTACAGGCTGACCGACAATTAAAGATGTGATTGTTGGTCTTAAACAGCAGTGACGCAACAGTGACGCAATACAGTGTGTGCTACAACAGCATGTCCTGGACATACAAATAACAACGAGTGTCTGGACAGCCACAGTACAGCTGGCAGACACTGTGTTTTGCCAGGGGCTGACTGGAACTGATGTGGGAAAACCCACCAACATTAGACAATGAATCAAAGCAAAGAGGACACTGTACAGGCACAGCTGGGGCAAATGGACATAGTGCCTCCAACTTTCAGACACTCAATCTCTCTCTGTCCCACACACACACACACACACAGACGTCCTTACAGTCATCCCTTTGGCACGGAGAGTAAACCCAGGCTCTTTATAAACACCTGAATCAGTCGATCATCAAGAACTACTACAGCCGCCTGCACTATGAACAGGTCACTGCAGTTTTACATGATGACAGAAATATATTTTAAAATCAACTGCAGCTACAAACAGTTAGAAGTTAGTAACAGTTAGAGTTGATTGGATTTTGACTGCTTTTTTCCAAATGAGTGTACAGTACTGTACTGATAAGACACTGACACCACTGCTGCCTTCAAATCCAGTAACTCGACTCACTTGACTGACATCCAGCAGTGTTGTCCCCCTAGTGACTAACTGCTGACGGCACGTCCTACATTCTACAGTAAGCGTCCCCTTTTAAACCAGGAGGTCCTGGTCCATTGTTGGACATAGTCTGTTGTCCACATTTGTGTTAAGTTTCCGTCAACTACTGTAGTATTGTTTGGCTGCTCAGATAATCAATAAAGACTAAATACAAACAAACAATAAAAAATACTAAGACACTTAAAATATAAGTATGAAATCAATTTTGTGTGTAAAAAAAGGGTAACAATGGTGTCAGTACACAACAGCGGTGCCACACACACTGCCCATTAACTGTTCACCAAGATAGAGCTGCTTTTCCCACTAAAGTAATTCCCTCTAAAGAAAACCAGTAAAGCCACTGTTCACATTAGAGCCATTTACACACATGAAGTTCAAAGTCATTCCAATATAGTAGCACAGTTGCAACAGTTTGAATGGCTTAATATGTCCAAATATATTACTGCACATACTGTGCAATAAATATTACCAGTGACAAATTCCATGTACTGCATGTGTTACTGCATGTGTACTGAAGGGCAGTTAGTTACCTTGCCCCCCCCCCCCCCCCCCCCCCCCCCCCCCCCCCCCCCCCCCCCCCCCCCCCCCCCCCCCCCCCCCCCCCCCCCCGGCCTGTGCGACCCCATTAGTAACACTGACAACAACACAGAGACAGCAGCAGCTTCTTGTGGAGTCTATATTATAAACTTACATCAGGATCCAGCTCCTCTAACTCATCCTCTAATCGCTGCAGCTCTTCCTCTGAGAGTTTGTTCAGCAGCTCGTCCTCATCTATGTCCCTGTACTTGTCCATCTCCTTCCTCAGCACAGACATGATGAACACCTGGAAAAGCAGAATGAGAAATTAATTAAATAAGAAAATAAGAAAAAGAATTGATTTTCCCCAAAAGGTGTGAGGAATTCAGGGATCGCCAACCTGCTTGGGATGTAGAAGGGGCCAAAAAGTTCAGGATACGCTGAGTTAGAGAATGGTTAAACTATATTTTAAGCCTCAACAGTTAAGGTAAAAATGTTATGGTGAAACTTTTACGTATTGAAGGTCAAATAATCAGGATTAATGCTATGACAAGCCTTGCTTTCTGCTAAACTTCAAAAGATGACTTACTCTGAGAAATTAAGGACATTAGAGCATTTCCTTACCTTAGTCACTCGATATCTATATAAAAAGAAAATGTTGATATAAACCCAGAACAAGGAAGACACTTGGGGAAGGGGAACTTTTACCTGTGGGTTGGAAACACAAATAGTAACAGGTTAGAAAAACTCTGGGGAAGAGAAAGAGTTCACGACACGACAGTGCTGTGAAGGTTTTCCTTGTACTCACTTCATCAACATCAACGTAGTAGAATAACAGTAGAGAAGGAGTTCCTGGTTTACTATAAAATGTAGGGATCT
>NC_024315.1:15763151-15826171 GCF_000523025.1 Cynoglossus semilaevis
CAACCATTTATATCTGAATGGTTGGCAATAACACACAACATAACATTTAACAATAAAAATAAATGAACACATAAGGAAAATAATTTTTTTAGCAATGCAGCATATGAATTGTGTCATTTCTTTCCCTCAGTTTTCCTGTAGAGGTATCTACAGGGAACGCTTTACTGACACAGTCCAATCTGGAAACTTGGTGACCAGGTGGGATCAAATCTAATACCTTCTGACAGGTGAAAATCCTACCACTGTGCCACTCTAACCCACGCCCCTCAGTGGAATAGACCAATGTTGGATCTAATGCAGTCCACATACTCAAATACTGTAGTACAAAACCAACCTTCCCCCAGCCCTGTACAGGGACGAGGAATTCATTCAAAAACCCAACCATGATGCAGAAGTTAAACAATCGAGTGAAACAAATATGGAGGGAACCCTACTGTATGTCACCAGTGTGGTTCTGTTAACCTCTCTAAATACATGGTCAAGTATGTAGTTCTTATGTTCTGTTTTTACTAAAGCCCGTTAGACAAGTTTCCACAACCAAAGAAGAAGAGCTGGGCTAACCTCCAACCAACACTGCACATCTGCTGGAGGACACTGTAACCTGCACCGATGATATCAAACAGATCTGGGCCCACAGTATATTTATGACATTTACAAGCTCTCCAACTTCATTAGAGGACATTCACAGGGCAAGCAGAATAAGAACCAGAGTACCAAACTACAGCACACGTAAGGTTATAAACAAGTGACTTGCTCCTTAGCTATGACTGTTTACTCCCAGGTCATTTACTAGCAACACTGATGCAGGAATTATTTATTGGATTTAAAATGTGGTTTATCGGCAATAGCTCTCCGTAGAGACTAGCCTTTCTCCCTCTGAGTCCAAAACTGTACAAAGGAAAAACTTACAAGAACAAATTTTACAATTCAGCTAGTAATCTGAACCCCTTGACCCGTGGGTGAAAAAAACCCAAAACTTGCTGTGTAAATCATTTGTTTCAATTTTAGAGAGAACTTTTCAGCCACACAAAGACATACACACATGCTCTGGCCAGAAAATTTCTACAGCCATTAAATCGACCCATAAACCACAGTGACAGCAGAGCAGTTGACTTCCTGCTCAGTGTCTTCAGACGGCTTACAGAAGTGCATAAGGCCTCACATTAAAAGACTACAGCTTGGCAAGTTAGAGATATACTACTGTCACCTCTAAGCTAAGGTCAAAATGAGGTCCTTTAATAAACATACTCTCTCTCTCTCTCTATATATATATATATATATATACATACATATATATACATACATATATATATAAATACATATATATATACATACAGATTTTTTGAAGACATATATGTGTATATATATATATTTTTTGAATCATCAAGAAATGTAGCATGCTGCATATTACTAGCTTAAGGGCAAATTACAGAGTTTCAAATGTGAGATTTGTTGGCTGTACAGATCCACAGTGCCATGATGACACCTGCTTTCAAAATGGCACAACAGAAAACAGCTGAGGAGCAACAGTTGTCAACGGCAGCTACATGTCACAATGCAAGAGGGAGAAACGAGCTACAGGCTGGAGTGTGTGTGTTGCAGTGACTACCATAAGTGTTCTAAAATAACATGAGACATTTGTCCACCATGAGTCTGTTTACATTCTGTTTTTATTTAAGGAAATTGAATGTAAAGAATTGAATTGGCACTTTTACCACTGAGCGCTAACCTGACATTATCAACCGAAAGAATGAGCTGGAGCTAGAAGAGGGGTCTTTCTGTGGAGGCCGCCATGTTGGATCGCTACATTTTTAGCACATTGTTCTCTGCTTAGTACTGGAACTTAGTACTGAAATAGAAATGTTCTTCTACAATACTGTAAGGAAATGCTGAGGATATTTAGCTAGTTAGCATGTAACTCCACTGCCAGGTGTTCTTTAATCTTACACTTTTTAGCTCTGGTCAATTAATTTAAATGCTACAAATGCTTTGGTCTTTACATACAGTGTACCTTATATGTTGGGTCACTAATTAATTCATGTAGCTGTATGGCACAATATGATTTACTCCTTACAGCATATTATTTTAATAATATATATTTTTTATTTATGGTCTACCAGGACTGCCTTTGTGATCTCATGTGGCAGTCACATATTTTATACAAGAAATGAAAAGAGGAATCAAGCTGCAAAAATTCATGGCACATTGGTTACAGCCTATGCTAAAGAAGTATCAGTATTGGTACTCGATATCGGTGATCAGACAAATGAAAATACTTGTAATCATATCATTTTGTAAAAAAATGTAGTATTGAGAAAATATCTGTTAAAAAAAACAGTTAAAAACATCTTTTGACTGATAACCAATGGATCATCAATGAATTTTAATAGAGATCTCACTACTCACTGCCGCAGACCTAGAGTCAGGTCATTAGTGCATACTACAGAGGTCAAAGTATCAGAATGTCTTAGAACACATCTTGTTACTTATCTGGCCTCTGCTTAACTTCTGATGAAGTTTATGACTGAGTCCAGAAATTGTAGATACACAGGAACACAAATAAATGATTCAGATGACAAAAGACCCCGAACGACAATCAGAGGGGTAAGAAGATCAGATGCTGTGTGTTATCCTGACAACAATAGTGACAACTAGGACAGCTCTCTAATAATTAATAAGAAGAAGAAAAGTATTGAAGGTGATGAAGGTGACAACAAACAAACAATATCACAGCACATGTGTATTGAGTGCAATTTTGACATTACTCATGATGACAGCAAGTAAATACACAGTTTTTATGACAACCTTAAAGCCTGTCAGTAATTTGCATTGCTAATACGATGTACGTGGACTTGATGTCATTGTCTTTGTAAAATGTAGGGTTTTTTTTTAAAATAAGCTAATATTTTTAGCTTTTTAATAAGCTTTTCCCTCAGTATGTTAAGTCAGTATAAAAGATAGATATTCTGGAGCCCACGATCTTTCACTTCAAACTAATAAATCCCTAAGAGTACTGTGACCCACACACCTCCAGTCTACAGTTCATTATCTGAAATGTTTACAGTTTCAAATGTAAAACAAAGTTTGTCTAGCCGCAAGAGGGCAGGAACTGAGCATGATACATTATTAACATTGAACTATTGCTTTATATTAAATTGTTCTCCGTGAATTCCTAAATGCTACTCACAGAATCATAATGTAGGTCATATGGGAAGGGTATAAGGAACCGGAGTATAAATAACGATGGTAAATAAACGTAACGTTAAAGGAGCCAAAATTATTATCTACATTTTAGTTAAAATGAGGATATTACTCATAATCACTTAACATTAAAAACCCTAATTGACATTTCATACAATGTTTTTCCACACTTCCACAAATAATAAATAGGATATTTCTCATAATCACTTAACATTAAAAAACCGAATTGACATTTCATACGTTTTTCCACACTTCCACAAATAATAAAAAGATTTAAAAAGTACTTCTACTAGTGTGTGACCGTAGACGTGTGAGATGAAATTATCAGTTTGATTTTTGCGTTTATTTCCGTACCTCCTCCGGCGCTATTTATAGCCGGACGCCCAGCTGGGTGACAGCAGCGAATATTTTGACCAGATATGGTTTCCTTCAGAGCCGCTGCAGTCGCACTGAGAGCTCCGCTCTGCTGCAAGTCCACTGCCCGGGGAAATCCTGCGACCACTGCGCTACAGCGAAGCGTCCATGAGCTGCAGATTAGCCTCAGTTCAGCTGATTTCAGCCTCTTCTCCGCTCTTTGCACACAAGTCCCTACTCAAACTTTCGGCCGGTTAGTGCAGCCTGAATCCCAACTCCCGCAAAGGGCAGAGTAAACTTACGGGGAGGAGATTCTCTTCATCCTCTCCCCCCTCCTCTCGAACGCACGCACGGCTGCCCTGTCACTCCAATGATGTCACGAAGTAGTCCATTGTCACTTAGTTGCGACACGGACCGATTTCAGGGAGGGCAATTTTCGTTTACCTCGATTTTTAGCTTGTTTAAAAACTATTGTGCATATACACATCTTAAAAGTGAACGCCAACACAGAGAATTTTATCCATGAGATAAATATGAATGGCAATGATTGTTTTAGTTTGGGGACAATGTGTGGTATATTGTCAAAATCGTGTGCAAACTTTTAATAGTCTTAATGCACAAAGAACTACAAATTAAATTAATTATCAACATATTGCAGCACATTTCATAACATCGACATGAGCCGTAACTTTGGTACTGTACCGATTTTAGACCAAACCTACCGCTGCTTCGCCTCCCTGCATATAATGCACCGCATTGGAAATGTTTGTACCTGGATTGACCGCGACCAAGTCCACTGCACTTGGAGTTCGAAAAACTGGCGAGAGCGACCGCTTCGTTATGTGACGTCTTCATTTAGAAAGTAACTGGTCCGCGCGCTGACACATCACAGTTCGAGTGATCAGTGCGTTGTTATTGCTTGAAATGTCAGGCCAAACTCTTTAAAAAAGGCTCCTGTGTTAATCGAGATAATTGAAATATATGTTACTATATTTAATGCTGATATTTTGCAAATTTCACACCGACTTATCAAAAATTATATCTCAATAATATGCAGATAGTTAATAGCTATCTAAAATATTTGGTAGAAAAAAGTGTACCACTTTGACAATCTACAATGTTGGCCTTTATGGATCGGGTCATACATTAGTTTGGCACCAAACAACTTTCTTTTTTTTAAACTATTGAATCTTACAGATGATGTCCACTTACAGTATAAATCTGACACAGCACTTTAGTGTACCTGAAATTATTCCACCTAATAAACAACAAAATACCAAATAAAGTGTTCACTTTTTTTTTTACCATGAAACATTTGAAAGGTACATTATTGAAGTGAAAAGAAAAACAAAACTTTGTGCTAAAGAGTCACACACATGCCCGTGTAGAAAAGGAAAACACTTAAATTTAGGTGCAAACAAAACAAACAGCAGTTGAAATTACCTGAACAGGTGGAACCAAAGGTGTTCCTGCTGGTGTTAAACTATTTTTCTTCTTTATAAATGAACTGATGGTCACTTCTTCTGAGTTGACTAATTAATTTCAGTCTTAACTGAAAAAAAAGAACCCCTCAACAAAACTTTCCCCTACGTATTCTAAAGAGTCTCAAATTACAGATTGGGGCTAAAGTTACTGAATACTTGTGAAAGTGTGAGAAGTATTGGTTTTAGAAAATGGAGAGAATCAGAAGAACATCAGCTTCTCTGAAAATAGAGTTCAACTCAAACATTAGGTCTGAGATATTCCTTGAACAACTCGTGGAATGACAACCCGGGAAGAGAAGGGGAGTTCACTATCGATGTCGGCCATGAGGGTGTGAATCCAAAGATCCTTCTCCTGCATGGTGTCCACAAGATATACCATCAGTCTGATCTCCCAGGGTTCACCTTTACCTTCCAATGCAGACGACACACTCTCCACTTGAGCTACCAGTGCTCGTCTTTCCACATGATTTCTGAATAACATGGCGGCTTCTTCTGACCAGTGCTGCTGAGGCACACCTTAAAGAACACATTGGAGAGTATAGTGTATGCATGGTTACCTTTGAGTGTTCTCAAAGTCTAGATTAAGCCAAAACACATTCAAGACAATAATAAAAAAACACAGAAGGCACAAATTTAATGTAGTTTCATTTCAATAATCCCAGTTAAAGTTACCTGCCAGCTGAGCGGGAATGGCCTGAAAGGGCAGCTGTCTGAACTCCTCTAAAAGAGGCTGCAGGAGGTGTCTTCGGACCAGGTCATGTTTACCATGGTCAAGGTCATACACAGATACCAAGCCATTAGACAGAACCCCCTTGATTTGGACTCGTTGCCAGCTAGGTGGAAATCACATGAACCATCATTGATCACACACCACCAGCTACATCTCTCAACATCGTCCCTGCCTTCTTTATTTCTTCAAAGAAAATCTATGAATTGAGGGATAAAGCTGGACATCTTACCTTCACGTTTATCAATATCAAGTCACCAAAGCCTATATTCACTTTATGTCACCATTTTCTTTTCTTTTTTTTCTGTCACATAATCACATCAGTCAAAACTGATACATCAATCACCTACTTCTTATCAATTCTGGCAGCACAAATATCTCCTTTCTGGATGTGCATGGTTGTGTTGGTGTTGGTAATCATTCGGTTATAATAGAGGATCATCTCCCCCAGCAACACTGTGAGCTTATGCAGGTCCTGCCATGACTGCAGCACAAAGTGTCCGGGGTGACAAGCCACTGGCACAAAGACATCAATGTTTTGATCAGGCTGAAAGGATGAGAACAAGGTCATTGTTAACACACATATTTTTATGGTGCAGTCTTGTTACTTATATAAACTACTTATATAAACAAAATGAAGTAGTTAACTATATGTTAAAGCTCATATGTTCTCAGTATGGTTTCTACCGTGTTACAATAATCAACAGTTTGTGAATGCATGCTGTTTAACACACCTGGGGGAGGTCCAGAGGTGAATGCATGCGGTTTAACACACCTGGGGGAGGTCCAGAGGGGGAGGTAAATAAAGTATCTGCTTCATGTTGTCCATTGATCCATGACAAAGCTGTGTCAAAGCAGTGACAGCAGGGTATTGTGTGAAACTGCTCAGAGTCACTTTCTCCTGCCGGACTCTGAGACCTGACCAATCTGAGAACAAAGTGAAGAAAGATATTAATGTAAAATTATGTAAGTAGAGAAAAGTAAATAGAAATTATTTTATTTGATAGTTTATTTGCCAAACAGTACCTGTATCCACAGTGCAACTGCTGGGCAGTAGGATGCTTTGCCCTGAGGGTTTCTGCCACATGTCAGACTGAGCAACATGATGGTTGATGCTTTCACCCAGATCTTTGCCATCAACACCGAAAAAAAGGTACATGTAGACTAGTTGCTCCCCGTTTCTCTCCTCTAGTTTTGAGATCTAGCATTGGGCCAAAGCCAACATCTGTTAAGCAGCCTATCACAGTCTGGGCCATTTATCAACCAATTACAGACATTCTATTTCATTAACAGGCCACTGACAAGATATGTGTTTATATTTTATATGCATGTTTTTGAATCACCTTCATTCTGCAGTCTTTACAGCCCAGGACAGCGTCTTTCACCCACATGACGACTTCTGGACTCCAGTCTCCTTCTGGAACTTTGAGGTCCACCAGTTGACACTTGATGGCCTATAATTTTCATAGCAAAAAGGAAGCAAAAAGGAACATTTTCCATCAATCCCACTGATCTGCCCTGGTTTCCAACACACTTCAGTTTAACTGTCTCATATACTCAACAGTTTCGTCATATACGGTACATGCAACAGTTTAGCACACTCTAAATAAATGGTGACAATACACAGAACAGCAGCTGACATACAGCCTGTCTTTTATTGGCATCTTAGTGTATACGCAAAACGGAGTCAGGTTTGGTTTAAGAGAAGGCTGCTGCCCACAGAGAGAAACACTGCTTATAAACAAGAGCCTCTTTGTTCTATTAACATTTGACAAACAAACCAAATGTCTTAATAACATAACATCATAGTCAGTCATATTCTATGGTTATTGTGTAGTATTTAAATTAGTACAAACAACTAAATCCACATTAAAAATAAATAAATCTAAGAATAAACTATATCAATGATCACTGTATTCAGATTTTACCAAGGTACCCCCCTAAGGGACAGGTGTTTGACCTGTGGTGGAATGATGATGAAGTCTTTCAGTAGAGGTGGAGGTATCTCTCTGAGATCAGTCACTTCCACTGTTGCCGAGATGCCCAGGTCAATGAAGAGGATCTCCATTACTCTGCTGTTGTACATGTTTGTAATCTGACAACAAAGAGTTGCCATGAACAGATTAAACAAACACTCAAATCAAATAATGTAAGATTGAAACACACCTGGTATGAAATAATTCTAAAGCAACTCTCACCTCAGCTCTGGACCACTGTGATTTGTACTGGGCTAAACAGAACTTGCCACTGAAAGGTCTGGACACCAGGGATTCAGATGTAATCTAAGAACCACAATGAAAAAGATCAAAATTAATGAAATGTGAAAGGTCAAGAGGTCAAAACGAGGTGGTTCTTCCATGCATAATCATGTACAGTCAGTTAGAAAGAGGAAGTTGACTTATTTATTTGTTCAAGATCTACCTGAGACTTGTAGAAAACCTCAGCTTCCTCCAGTAACTTGCCGAGTCGTGCTGTTCCTCTGCAGGGCAGCTGACAGTAGATGGTGCCATTGGCACACACATTTGTGACACACACATCTTGGTAAGTAACGTTTACCTACAAGCACAAGGAAGTTAATGGCCGCTTGATTATGGGGGAAAATAATATATATTCAAAATTAACAAAATCCAAATTATGACACAATGGATTCTGGAAACATATGGAATTTGTTCGCACAAAATTAAGAGCAAATGTGACATTTTCCCCCCTCTCTTATTTACCTTCTCTCCCGATAAGAAAACTGAATGTAAAATTATGAAATACTGCAAACTGTAACTGAAAAACCCTGTAGGTCGAGGACCCCTTATGCAAATATGCGTCAAAGAGTATTCTCAGCAGTCTGTTTAAATTGTTAAGTGTTCAAAGTTTATACAGATTACAAAAAATCACTGCAGCAGCAATGATTCTGATCTGATATAAAAAGTAATCAACTCCAACCTACAACCAGAGGGTTGTCCATTGTCTTGTCCTGCAGTGTCTTGAGGCAGATGGAGTTAATGTTCACATCGTCGTCACCCGAGGTGTCGTACAGCACCGCCACAGGCAACTCCAATTGTTGACATGGCTGCACTATCTCAATCAGCAGGATCTTTCCCACAGCCAACTTTTCCAGGCAAGGCTGAACCAGTGGAAGTGAGCTAAAATTCTCTAAACCTGAAAACAGAAGGATGAAAATAAATGAGAAGATATTTTGGCAGTAATAACCAGCAACAACTTCTGCTCTGATGTTGAATCAATAAATAGGATAAAAACAATGTTAACCACATTTCCTGTGCTGAATGTACCAGCAAGTTGAATGTTATTGGCCTGAAAGGGTAGAGAGAGGAAATCCTGGTGGAGCTCCAGCAGATTACCACCACTTGTTTCCAAAGAAAAGCCATAGTCCACATAGTACACCTGATAAACAGACACAGACAAGTTATCGCTGCAAAAACATAGTAACAAACTTTTCCGCAGAGGGACATGGATTAGGTTTTAGAACAAATTACCTTGACTTTGTTGAACGCCATCACCTCCATGACTTGACCTCTGGCAATCTCTTCTCCATCTTCTCCTCTGACAGCTACCAGTTGACCAACGGCAAGGCTGGACACGACACGATGTTGTCTTGAGCACTGTGTGTAGAACAAGCGCATGGTGTCCTCTAACGCCTCCTGAGCAGTGGAGTAGTTCTCACCCACATATCTAAATGACAAAATGACTCCTGTCAGCTTCTCACACATGCTTTTGGGAATGTTTTTCTAGTCCCTGGTTAAGTTTTGCAGGTAGGAATAAATGTAGTTAAAAATATTATGTTTTAGCTTCTATTAAAACAATGCATCCAGTTGGAGTGTGCAAACACATAAGTGATGTGAGCGCTACCTTATAGTGACAGTGTTGCTGCTCTTAGCATCAGTAACCAGCACGGAGGGATACTGTTCTGAAGGACGGACCAGAGTGGGAGGAAGCACAGGAGCCAGGATCTCAATACCAGATGGGAGTGGTTGACCTTTGAACTCTTTGCTTTCAGTTATGTTTGCATCCTCTGTGTCTGTTTTGTTATACAAGATAGTCTGACAAAAAACAGGACAATGACATGTCATATACTTACTTTTTTATCTCACAAACACTGCTCTATACTAAAATGTATGACCATGCTTTATGGACTTTATAGCGCCCCCTGAATGCAAGAAGAGGAACTCAAGACACTCAAGTTACAATGGCTTGAACTGATATACTCACCTTTTTCTTTCCACGAGTTATGGAGTACTCCACAGAGCACATATTCAGCAACAGAGACAAGTTGTCCAGGATATGATCAGGAAATGGCATCTTGTAGGTCTCAACAAACAGTTTAGGCAATGCATGTGCCCACAGTCCTTGACTGTACTTAGAGAGCAGCTCTTTAATTTTCTGACGCACCTCAGCTGGTATAGTATCAGCAGATGATTGTGACACAGGGGAAGAATTAGAGGTTGGAGTAACAGTCACTTTCAAAAGGGAGGAAATATCAGGGTTAGGTTTATGAGAGGGAGCTTTGCATTCTTTTATAGCAGGAGTTAGAGTGGGTGGGTGCTGGAGGGCAAGAGTTAGGTTGGAGACGGGGCTACGCAGTGAGACAGGGGACAGCTGTGATGTTGAAGAGTCAGAAACAGGCTGTGGTTGAAAAATAAAAGTAGGCTTTGCCAAGGGGCTTTGGGGGGAGACTCTAGTTTTAGGAACAGAGGTCAAAGGTTCCCTAAGTGTTAAGGGGGGTGACATGCTTATATCAGAATTTACAGGTGATGTTGGAGAGGGGGTCCTGGTGCCTGTTCTAGGCACAATCAAGGGCTTGTGAGGGACAGGAGGGTAAACCAGCCAGTCAGCCCGATTGTGGTTAGGTGATGGCTCCACCTGAGGAGAACAAAGTAAAACTGAAAGTGATTTATTGTCATTGACACACAGCACAGCACCCTTCTGTAAATGCATGTTGACATAAGGGTCATCCAAAAGGATTTCACTGTATGACATTCTCACCACACAAACATGCATCCACTTCTCCAGGTCTTTGAGCACCTGTGGGTTGAGCTTCTGATTGAATGTAGTGCTGTAGAGCTCTGGTATTTTTGACATCCACACTCCACTGCAGAATCTGGACAGGAGCTGAATCATTCTGCTTTGCACCTGTTCTTCATCGTACGGCTCCGACTGCTGGCAGAGATGTTAGTGTTTAATCTCTACAGACACAGGGGTGTGAACATTTTGATCCATTTGGTGGAAATGCTCTCATAGTTAACATTTTTATTTTCCTCACAGACATAAGTAAATATTACTTCACATATTTGTCGCTACTACAGGTTACTATACTGTTTATTGACATACCTGAGTGGAGCTGGAGTTCCGATCTGAAGGTTTTTCTAAAAAACAGTATGTAAATAAAGAAGAATAAAGAAATGTTGACAAAGCCTTGTATCAGTTATAAAATTTACTGCAAAACAGTTAAAGGTATAAGAATAAGTGTAGTTCAAAACCTCAGTGATTAGGTCAATTAAAGAGCTCATATCATACACCTGCACAGCAAATTTCTGAAATGTATATCAAGCATCCTTATTTAAATGTTAACAGTAAATATTGGACACTCACCCAAAAAGAAAGCAAACACAACATAGTGTCTCACATACCTTGAGTCTTCTGAGCAACAGCCGACTCATTTCTTTTCCTGTATAGAAACACCTATGAGCATTTATTGTTTTCCATTTAGATGACCTTTCCATAAAAACATGTCACACAAAGAGTTAAATATAGTACATCAATGCAATAGTTGTATTGTAATACACTGCCTGGCCAAAAAAAAAATCGCCACCAAAAAAAAAGGGTCATACACTCTAATATTTCGTTGGACCGCCTTTAGCTTTGATTACAGCACGCATTCCCTGTGGCATTGTTTCAATAAGCTTCTGCTTTGCTTCGTTAAATCCAGGTGGCGACTTTTGTTTTGGCCAGGCAGTGTATAATTAGAATGTTGTCCAAAAACCAATGTGTGCAGTAAAGATGATCCACCTGCAGGGATAAAAATAGATGTTCTCACCTTTGTATGCTGCCTGAAAAAGAGAGTACATGTTTAATTTGGTTGGTCTACATGTTTGTTTACCTTTCTGGCAGAACACAGTGTTTCCCTGTTGTTTGAGGTTTTCTGTGTTCAGTAGGTTTGATGGAGCTCAACTTCTGGTCCAGCTGCCTAATGCACAGGAGAAATAAGCCACTTTAAATTCAATTCAATTATTTTTAGAAAGTCAATAAAAAAACAGATTTCTTGTGGTATATATTGCAGAAGAATGTTAGTCATTTCAGAATACTAAAAGGCATTTTTTAAAATAAATCTGTATGCAAATTTTGTTCTACCTGTAGTCTCCAGATGCACTGCAGACTCCATATGACCAAGAACGATTTGCTGGTCGAGAAGATGCTTGTGTAGCCGAGGGCTGGCGAAGGGACGACCTTGGCCTCACTGAGGTATTGGAAAGAGTTGAGGTCAGAGGAGTAAGATTGGAAAAACTTTTCACAAAATTTTCAGCTTGGTTTGGAAAAAATATCAATAAACTGGTAAACAAAACTGGTCTAAACAAGACAATTGTCAACAAACTTAAAAGTTGCACATCAGTAGGAATTAATGATCTGCACAAATCATTGAGGGTGATGTTAGTATCAGTCAAAACTGTGACCAACTACCAGATGCTGAATGAAGACAGATAAAAATAACAATAATAATATGGAGATTAGGCTCAAATCAATGCATCAGTTACGAGATAATTAAAATTGGAATTAGTTAGTCATATTTGCTGTTTGATAAACAAATAAAATAAAATATACTAGCCAATCATTTAGATAAGTCAGTAGACAACAATAAATGTCTCTTACTGTTTTGCATGTATGGGTTGGAAGGTTTGGATCTCATCTTGCAGTTAACAACTTGAGAGCGGCCAGCCTTCTTTGAGCTCTTCTGCCGAGCCACTAGTTGAGCAATGCTGGCCGTCTCTTCAGACACTCCGGCCAAGCAAATGAGCTGCAGCACCCAGTCGAAGATTATATGTGGCAGATTGTCATGAGAACAGTCAGAACATTTAGTCATTCAAACAAAGACACAAAAGTGTTGATGGAAATGCTAGGGATGGCTTGACCCGAATTTCCGTCCGATCTCATACCTAAACCAAAGTGCATAACTTAACTTAATGGTGACATGCTGTAAACAGCAACACTTTGGCTTTAGCAATGGTTGTCCATGGCATGGTGGAGGACAAAAGGTATTAGTTTGATATTGGTATCAGCAAATACTGCAACTTGCAGTATCAGTATTGCACATGAAAAAGTCTCATCAAGCTATCCAGAGGCAATGCAAATCATGCAAATAAATTCATAAATAAAAGACCCCACCTCGCCATTTCGATGCTCCAACTGAACCACCGAGGGAATACTTTTCAGGAAGTCCTCCAGTTTTGAGTAGCCCAGCTTCTTCAGTGGGATGCTCTCTCCACACAGTGAGCGGTACTCTGACGGGAGGTTGTTGAAAGACACGCCACCCTTGCTGGACAGGAGCACAGACCGCAGCATTTTCTTGACTGACTCTGTGTCCGACATTCTGGTAAGTACGCACTGAAACAATGGCAACAAATGAATTATTTACATGGACTATTAACCATTTGACTCTTAACATCTGTCCACAGCAGCTTCAAGATAGCAGCTCCCATTGGAGTGAGAGTCTGGCACTTCAATGGGAACTTCTGATGTGGCCCCCCAGTGATAATCAGTTTCGCACCCCTGCTCTACAACATTAAGCTCTGCAGGTGGTGCTAAAAAACACACTTCAGTAGAATCTGTTGGTATATGACTTTGGTGTTAAAGTAATTATTCCCAGTCATGACAAGAAGTAGTGATATAATAAGCCTGAGAGACTCCTGATCATCATACATCATATAAGAGATGCATTCTGTATCTCAGGACAAGGACATCAATTGCAGACAAAACATAGATGAGATGGTTTAACTGTGGAGCTAAAAACATCAGACAAAAGCGATCAAAATGTAACAATTACAAACAAACAAAAATGAAATAAAGGAGGAATAAGCAGTAGAAGATGGATGGACGGACGGCCAGTAAGTCTGCAAACTCCACTACACACTTATCCATCTTTTCTTCTTTTTGGGGTGTTACAATACATATATAAATTCTTCCACTCTTAAATGCCTTTAACACGAAAGCATCATTACTGAACCAACATAAACACCATTAACCTTGTTTGACACACCTGAAATAACTGACGTGGTGAATTATTCTCGTTTGTTTGTGAGTAAAATAATGAAAACATGTACCTTTAATTCTTCTGACCCTAACTATGTGTTCAGTTAGTCAACTTTACTACTTATCATAGCCTGGAGTTTCTGGACAACCCGAAGCAACAAAACACAGAAACACGGCAATCGATTACTTTACCGCAGATTGCTCAATGAACTGGTAAAAGGGAGCAATTTATTTACCTTTTCCATGAAAACAAACTGAAAAGTTATTTACCTCACGTGTGAGACTGGTCTGTGTCAGAATTTTAACGTAAAATCTCGGTCTGCAAAGAAAAAGTATCAAACACCTTAATCGTCGACAACCTGATTCACTCACCGCCAAGGACTGACGTTAACTCACCTCCTACACACTGATCACATGCTAATGGCTAACTGCCACCACATGGGACATCGTTTACAGACAGCAAGCAAACAAAGTTAAGACTCAGTTATTTTTGCTTAAAAAATCGCTACAAACACCATCAAATTTTGTATTTTTTCTTACCTGCAACTTTACCTTGTTTAATTGAACAGAAGTCCCAGTCGACGCTCACAAAAAGCAAAGAATTTTTTTTTGTAAATTCAAATGAGCATGCTAATGAAGTAATTCGTCATTTTCAAACATTTCTCCTAAATATGCGTAGCATTTTTTTCCCCAAAAGCAGTAAATAATGTTGAATGTTGTTCGCAATAAACAAAGCACAAGTGTGAAATAAATATAAACTGAGGAACACAAATCTTTTGAGTTTTAATTATTTTAACAAAATATTACCATAGCCAACGTTTGATCAGTTGCACAAAAACACATAAAAAGTACAATCATATTTACACATTAAATTCACATCTATTTACAAAAGGTAAACCATTTCAAATACAACATGTCCTTTGTGGCAAATGACTATACTGTGAGAGCTGACAAGAAATTTAAAACAAGTGTTCAATAATAAATCTGTTAGGTTCTTGCAATTGGTGTGTGATTCCACTTATAACTTTATTATTCACAATGACTGTTACTAGTCATCTGAAGGCACTAAGATGCGGGTTTTTCAATCTGTTTTCAACTGTTTTCTTCTGGCGTGACTGTGTCCTCAGGTGACATCTGTGACATTGCTTGACCCCTTTGTGTCTGTGAGGCCATGAACCAGGCCCGAACCACCATATCTGACTGAGGAGATGAGGACATTTGTAACAAAGAAGAAGAGGAGAGATGGTGCTTTCTGAATGGTATCAGATGGGGGTTTTTCAGCAAAGTATAAAACAACATCCAGCGCCTCCTCGTCTTGCTATAAACAGGGCATTCTAGAGAAAAAAAAACATAAAAACAGTACATAACATAAGTTGCGTTATTATATAAAAACGTTAAAATGCTAATCAGTTTGTCATTGACACACAACACACACAGGACTGACCTGAGGGCATGTTGTCAAATGTAGAGTAAGCAGACACTGTGAGTCTCTCCAGCTTGTTGGTCACCAGCAGGTGGCAGAAACACACCATAACTGGATTGTTATGATAGTGGTCTGCAAAAATCATCCCAATCCAAGTACTGTAGCCTGGAACAGGTGAAAAAAGCACAGTTACAAAGAATATAAACAATTTCTAACATGTGGTGTGTTTGAGTGGATTATTTAATATTTATTGGCAAGATAATTATTATTGTTATTAATATTAATATTAAACCTCTTGTGACTTTTTAATTTGTCTGCCAATAATCTCTGGTTGAACGATGTCTCACCAGCATCCATGCCTTCATATCCTCTCTGCATGATGGTACGATCTATCCTGGAAACCAGCCATGTTCCCACAATGAGACTGCACAGCAGCCTCATGATACAGTTACTGAAGCCCATCACCACGTTGTAGAAAAAGAAGAAGTAGTTGAAACAGTGGAATGCCTTCCTGAAAAGGAGAACAGGGTTTTGTGAATTTAAAGTTTAAAGTCAAGAGTTGTCAATCTTAGCTGGTGCACGAAAATCCAGCTGTGTCAATAAGACACAGACATAAGACCATTATATTATTTTATTTTAATAAATAATTTATGACATAATATTTTGTCATAAAATAATATTTTATATTATTAAATATTTTATTAATATTTTAGTCCAAATAAATATTTATTCATATATTTATGAAAAATATATATTCATGTAAATTTTACATGAATATAACTGTGTATACATACCTGTTGTTGAGAGCTAGGGGTTTTTCTTTATCTGTGGGAGACATTTTGTCTTGAAGAAAGAAGATCTGGACCAGAACTATTTGGACAATCACTAGACCGACGACCAGACCAATGGTCAGCCTGAGACACATGCAAGAAAAACAAATCAATCTAACTGGCCTCTAGTCGTGAGCTGAAAATGACCATAACAATATCAGCTTTACAGAATGAGTCCCAGGCTTGAGAGCATCTGCAGTACTTTGTCGTGCTGTATGGGAAGCACAAGCACGTAGACAAAGAGAAGGGCAAACAGGAAGTGGACAAAGTGGACAATCAGATATCCTAAAGAGAACAAAAAAAGACATTTGGTTTTTAATTAAATAAACATTATTTTTACTATCAGTCACCCCTATATAGTGCTCACCCCAACTCACCCCAAAGTGTAAATGCTATTTGCCAACCAGAATATCTAGCAATGGACGCCTGCAATTAGGAAATGTAAAATAAATAAGAGGTAGCAAACATTTCAAGACCATATTTACATGTGTGGACAGTGTTGACCTAGTTTAAATGTCCAAATGCACTGAACACTGAACACATTTAAAATATACTGACACCTACAGATGACTGATGCAAAAGTCCACATGTAGCTTGGATATAGCGGTTACGTTTACAAGTGCATACTTGTCATTTAAATTATACATTTTTATGTTAAGTCTGAAGGTCAGCTCTGTTGTAAGTCAATTTGGACATCTGTTTTTCTTAAATTCAATTGTGGGTGTGTGTTTGTTTGTGTGCACCTTACGACGCTAGTTGCAGCTCTTGGTTTGTGAAACTTCTCAGGAATAAAACGCTTTTGTCCTTTCCACAGTCTTCTTAGGTGTTTCCTGTAGCATTGGTGCAACATTACAAAAAAGAATTAACCTAATTAAAATGAAGTAAACAATTTAGGCTTGCCTCCAATCATATTTCAGTCATCGTCTGTAGCCAGGGTTAAAGGAATCTGCCCTGAGGCCTTCAGAATCAGTATTGTCAGCACCTGGAGCCTAATATGCCATGTTTTTCTTAACCAATCAGATTTTGGCTTTCTAGCAGACAGTTACATTGGTGTTATTCAGTGACTGTTGAAGAAACCCCTCAGTCAAAAGGACAGTCATTAACATGGGATCTTGTCTTCACTCAGTCAATCATCAAGACTATACTTTCAGGGATCATTTCTATAGTTTCTTATTGTGGAAATGTGTTTCTAAAGAGTGTGGTCTCACTAACCATGATGATGAGTTGGGACATTCTCTTCTGAGCAGGAAATAGACAGAGAGAAATGATGTGTTCATGGACTCTGTGATTGATGACTGTTCTCTACTTCTCAATGAGGAAGAGCATGTGTTCAGAGTGGTTCAGCTGGATTTATAAAACTTAACAGAATGCAATTATTTTAATTGCACTGCTCCTTGTCCCATATATGTGAGTTGTTTTTTAATCTCAGTTATATACTGTATTTGTTGCCAGGGTGAAAAAATGTCTGCCTTCAGAATCAGCAGTTTGGCACCTGGAGCTTACAATGAATGGCAAACAATTGTCTCTTTACCACATCTGATTTTCAGTTGGTGACATGAAGGCTTTCTGGAAGGTGTACAGTTACCTTAGTGATTTGAATGATTTGATTGGATGTTCAAAAACAGGCAGTCTCTGATCTAGCAAACTGTAACATGCATATATGAAGACTGATCTCATCTTAAGGAAAGAGAGGAGGATGGATTTGACCTGCGCTGTACACCCCCATATATTTTGAAGATCTCTTACCTGTAACATGCTAAGATGTGGAAAGTGTAGGCAACAGAATTAAGACTGGCAAAAATTGTGGTGGCCAGCCAGCATTCTAAAAAAGGAGGAGGACAGAAATAAGTCCTACAGGTTTTAAAATATCAAACAAACTGTGTTTTTTAGAGCCACTCACTTCTAGCAACATCAATAAATTCCTCCAGTTTTGGTATCAGGGCCTCCAGTGCTCGAGTTTCATTACACATAACCAGATGCTCGAGCTGGTTCTTCCACATCTCCGCTTGGTCAAAAATTGCTGTTGAGAGAATGTAGTCTGCTAGAGTCATCTGGAGAAATAAAAAAAATACTAATTATTATAGCAGTCCCTTAAGATGATGTAAAACCCAGTTTGTCCAAGCATTATATTTAATGGAAATACCATCAAGTAAATCATTTAAACAAAAGTAAATAAATGTCTTCCTGTTTACTTACTATATATAGGCCAATGATGGATAAAATAGCAGTGCCGATGATCCTGTTGGGGAACTTGAAGTAAGGATCCCACAAATACACTCGCCTCTGGAACCAGCTGAGCTGCTGACTGCAGCAAAAGATAAAAACCATTGTTCATATCACTGTGTGCATGTGGCAGTCTGGGCATACACTGCACGTATTCTCTGCAATGTTTAACCTTTGGAGCTTTAAGGTCACTGGCAGCCAAGAAGTTTAAAAATAGATTTGATGATAACATATGTCAATATTGTTGCAAATTTATTTGAAAGCTTCGGACAGAGAGTTGATGGAAATCAGAATAAATGGCTTCTAAAGTCGACTGCAAACATTAAAGGCACAATTAGCCAATGTGAATTTTTGAAGGATCTTATAACAGACTATGACTTTGTTTGTGACTATGACACAGATATATATATATATATATATATATTTGCTGCAGTGACATCTCCAGTATTTAGTGTTTCATCTACATTTTGCACCTAATATTAAATTGTTACAATTGTATTGACCATATTTATGCAGACACATATACGTATGACTTATACCTGTCCACTGGTGTTTTCCTCAGCAGTCTCTTGACATGCTGCATGTTGGGGTGCTTGTTCAGGTCTTCAAGCTCCTGGCAACAGATTCAATTAGGTCACAAAACAGTTGTTGGTCATAAAATATATAAGAACAAAAAGATTATATTGACACAGAAATCTTAGATCAGTGGTTTGACTCTGATGTCAGAGATCATTTGTCCTCATTTATCTGTGTAACAGTGACAAAGAACAAACGTTTCCACTTAGTCACAGTAGATGGCAGTAACATTTTAAAAAGAGATGTGCATATTTCTTTAATTCCAGTGTTGTGTTCAACTAAATAGGCCCAGGTTTCACACCGTGTAGTACATTTGGTGTACAGTCAAACTAAAAGATTATTTCTGTATACTTCAGTGCAGTGTGAATTTTCCATTTTAAATTTCTAGCTGTGGCTGAAATAGGTTTGGATACTCAGGCTTAAATGGGTACATTTAAAAAATAGTTATAAGTGTTTTGCATTATTTATTATTCAAATCATTTTTACTCACCTCTTGTTCCTTCCACAGGCGTATTCTTATGTCCTTAACTAAAATGTAGACAAATCGACCCAAGAGGAAGATGAGGGAGAAGAGGCAGGGCCACTGGACAATTATCTTCTCATATCGGCCAAATATCTTTGAAATTATGCAGATACATTTATTTTTATCAGTTAGTGTAAGACATTAGAACAAGTGGACTGAACTTTCACATGCATACTCAGGTAAATACCTCTCCATGAGGACAGGTGAATGTGTCCCACACTATCACAATGATCCTACAAACAAGCATCAAATCTCTTAACACAATAAAATGTTGCACATATACGTTAATTAAAGTTAGACTTTAAAAATGGTGAATAAAAAAACATTTACTTCCAAAAGTATTTTTTGACCATAGATCAATTATCACTTACATTCCTAGTTATCACTGTATAAGTTGTATACTGAAAGTACATATTTTGGGTGATATTTAGTTGTATGTATAATGGAATGTTTACCAGGCCAAAGAGTAGACGATCCCCAGCACAGCACCCGGTCCACGAAAAGGAGTGGACAAACAGGCAAAGAATGGGAAGTAAACCAGGCCAATTTCCAAAGCTCCAATCAGGTAAACTATAGCTGTAAAAAACCAGACAAACACAAACACTTGACACACAAAACAATTTTACTTTATGATTTTTTATATTTTATTTAATGTTGTGAATTGAACAGAAACACTGATACAGGACTGAAAATCTTTTGAAAAATTATGAGCTAACTGAACCCTTCATATTCACTTCATATTGAATGTTTAGCCCACTTAGTAGCAACAGTAGTGCAGCTAGCAGTAGCATTGTTGAGATTAGGTCACTTTATACACATTGCGATCAAGGTGTTACCTCGAGCCCAGGGTGGGACAGTAAAAGGGACGTAACGTTCAGAAAAGAGCAGGAGGACGTTGCTGGACACAGCACCAAAGGCAAATCCATAGGACCAACGGTTACTGAGGCTGGATATCATGTCCATAGGCCTGGGGCACAGCATTGACAACAGTCTCTAGTTAGTAGCTACGTGGCTGATGAGTACAACAGTTAGTCAAGGTTAAACTGTTGAACTGCTACTGACTTACACCACGATCGCAAAACGTCCCCGTAGGAAGGGCAGATGGTGGTCTATGGCCAGCGGCTGTTCTCTTATTTGTAGAAACGACAGCACGCTTACAATTAGCACCTGCAAAACACAAACACCTGAACGCCACATCTCTGGGAAACAGTTAAGGAGTTATTACAGCAGTATCTTTAGTTGTGATTAACCGTTGAGTTCTGGTTGACAAACACAGTTCTTCTGTCATAGACAGTCGACAACTGAGTATGTTCACATTTACTTTTGGAAAATAATTTTGGCAAATAGTTTTTTTAAGGAAGTGAACTTTGTCATGTGTTTGTGGTCAAATACATCACATCACACTTACTGCTGGGATTAGAGAGACATGCAAGAAGAGATCCACAGGAATTTTACTTTGACACTCCAGAACTGTGGACATCCTAGAAAAACAGCACATTATATATTAAAAAAAACATAACACTGTACTGAGCAAAAAGACAACAAGCACCTAAAGTAACTGACTGACTGCCAACTGTCATTAAATGTAAATAAGACTACATGGAATGAAAGAAATGTCAGGACAGTTGGTGTAATTTAGAAATCGTTGACACTGTGAACTAATGCAGTCAAACAGTTTCAATTCCTTTATTTTCTGTCTAAGGTCGAACTCCCTCCTGTCCTGACACACAGTTGTTAGAATCAGGTTGTCAATCTATTCAATTCATTATCGTCATTAACACGAGAAGAACAAACAGTCAAAACAGTGTCGTGTGTTCAGCTCTCGTCTCTACTCACTCCAGTTCTTGGCTTCCGTTCATTTTGACCAGTCAGTTCACTGAACGCCTCGTTTGTAGATTAGAAAGTGTCGGCGGATTAACGCTTCGTTATTTCCTGGTTGTGACTCACGAATGTCCACAGCTGTGTCCTCTTTTTTTCCTCTCGCTCCTCTTTATTACCAGAAGTTTCACACCAACACACACACAGGAACCATACTGAACACGGCGTTACTCAGTAAAGGAATTGTAAACAACAGACTCGACCACCTGGTCGTTCACCCTGAAAAGAATGTTCTGGAGATTGTAATCAAAATCAACACATTTCACCATCTGGTCCTTCATAATGACATCCGTTTTTTAATGATGATTTATGTTTGCATGACTTTTTTATTACATTAGTAAAAATGAGTCATCTGCTGTGTGACATTTTATTGTTAGCAGTTAAACAAGAACATGTGACAAATCATAAATCCATAACGGACGTAATTCAGATTTCAGTACAAGAGGAACATACAGTCAATTAAAGTTTAAAGTTCAGATTAGACTTAAAACTTGGATGACGTTTACAGTTGTGGATTAAATGAATTCAAACATTGCAAGGCTTGTTGCCTCCAGTGATTATTTCTCTTCGCGCCGTGTCTCAGTATTAGGTTTTTAACATTACTTCTTAGTCTTACGAATAATCTATCTGTCGAACATTACCAGGAGAATTCTCTCTACCCTGCCTGCACTCCATGTCTCCTAACAGCAGTTAGCGACACTAGCTATGTTGTTCTACATTGGTTCATTTCCTTTAAAATGTGCAAAAACCCACAGTTAGCACACAGACATGAACATGAACAATAACAATATATACAAGGAGAGTTTCTGGAATGAACATGAAGATGATCTGACACAGTCAGGGTTATAAACACACAGAGAGGTGGGGGACTAGAGACACATCTCTTCCATCTCAGGGAAAGGTCAGGCAATCAGGAGAAGCACAGGTGTAGACGCTCACCTGTAATGAGAGAGAGGCAGAACGACACCCAAGACAAAACCAGGATAAATGATCTTTAGAGTCTTTTGGAGTGAATCTGATGGAAAACTGGTGGAGACCGTGCTTCAGTCATTAGTCAATGATAAATAACAGATCTGCTCTGACAAGTCATCCATAACACAAAAGATAAAAAAAGAGATATATGAAAGGCATGACTATAAGCACCCACAATACTTCAACAACTTCCTACAAAAATTCAGTTCTGTAGATAGAAACTAAACTCTATCAGTTAAAAAGAAACCTTGCATATTTGACAAGAAGCAGTGCAATAAACTAAATAAAATCTGCTTAACAATATTATTAAACCATCCTCCTCTCTTCCCTTTACGTGAGTTCAATTACTCTGTTCTACAGATTATCTGTACATTTCAGTTCTAACAAGTCCTTTTCTGTCTCCATCCATGCTGATGCTGAAAGTTCAGTCTGTCCAGTCAGAATTATGGCATAAGTTTAAAACTGGTTTACGCCGAAAATGTCCACTCAACAGAAACAATGGACATGAATAAGACCAGGATGAAGCTATACTTAAACTCTTAGTTTTAACATCCTCTTCCTCTCTGCTTTAGTGGAAAGTAGAAAACAGTCATCAATGACAGAGAGTCCATGAACACATCATTTCTCTCTGTCTATTTCCTGCTTAGAAGAGAATGTCCCAACTCATCATCATGGTTAGAGAGACCACACTCTTTAGAAACACATTTCTACAATAAGAAACTATAGAAATGATCCCTGAAAGTATAGTCTTGATGATCGACTGAGTGAAGACAAGATCCCATGTTAATGACTGTCCTTTTGACTGAGGGGTTTCTTCAACAGTCACTGAAGTCCTAACTAAATCATATTAGTCACTGGATTTATCGACTCTAATCTTCAAGTTTTGATAATAAACACTGTTTTTCAGAAACAGTGGAATCTTATTATATGATTTCACAGACAGTTGCTTTAAGCTCTTTTTATTTTGAAAATAACACTTACAGAAATGACTCTGCCTCCACAGCCGCACTGAATCACCTGTGATTCTTCTCCACAGGTTCTTTATCGGTGTTTCTACCTGAGCTCTTCCACCACAGCCAGGCTGTCTCTGCTCCTTCAGTGGAAACTAGTTTATTCCATTCATCATCAGTTCATTCATTGAGTGGAAACGTGTCGTTTGCTGAAAGAAGCTTTTATTATAGTTCTTGTCAGTTTTGACAGACAGACATCAAACTTTATTCAGTGAAATCTTTTAGTGTTTCGATCAGCAGCTCTCTTCCTTCACAACCATGATGTCCTTCCTGGTCAGTCTGTGGAGAAGGAAAGATGAGGTGGCTGTTAATATTTACTCATTTTATTGGTGTTTTTACTGGAGCTCCATAAAGTCAGAGTGTATACTAGGTTCATTTATATGAACACCAAGCTTCGATTCCATGTGTGTGTTTTTTAAAAACTGCGATTTTGATCAAATGAAGATGATTGAAATGTTTCTGCCCAAACCTGTGGCTCAGCGGGAGAGGGGGCAACTTCATCCCCCGACCCCCTCCAAAAATGTTTTTTTTTGTCTCATATCTGAAACCAATGCCTGTTCCGTTCATGTGTAGACACATGTGAACGTGTCCAGAGAGGAGCAGCTGTGTTTACTCACTGGATCTCAGCACACAGCGTGCACTCGTTGGCATAAGTGTTACCATCGCTGCCGCACACGGGAGCCAGATTCAGAGGACAGGCCAGGAGCTCGTCTGTGTTAGGACAGAGTGGCTGCAGCGAGAGACAACAGTCAGATAACGTAGACTTTAACACGTCAAACACACACACACTGCTCTACATTAAGGCACCTTTCTCGCGACTCCTGAGACCTTCCCTGCATCTGTGTGAAGACAAAGGACGTGACAGAGGGAGATGAAAGTGAAAGCTGAACACCAACTGTAACAACCACACATCAGTGGAAAAAAAATGTTTCAAGAAATATTAACATAAAAACATGGAAACTTCATCATCAATAGGTTCCTGTCTCAGCTAAAACCACATTTATTTATTTATTTTCTTTTTCATTTTCTTACCTGCAGCCAAACAGATCAGCAGCAGTCCGAGGAGAACAGCCTTTCCAGTCATGGTGTTGGTGGATGAATAACCTGCACTGAGCTCTGTGTCTGTTTTATGTGGCAGTAAAACCCTGTCAGGTGTGTCAGTGTGGGAACACAGCAGCTGATAGCAGAAACACCATCACATGCACGTTCTAGAAACATTGAACTCTTGGCAAACGCCCACACACAAACAAACACCACAGTACTTTATGGACATTTTGTTTTTGTTCACTTTAAATAAGTTCATGATGGGCACAAAAAGGTAGTTAAAATGTCTTTGAGGAAATTTGAATAACAGTAATCCTTGCTTAGATGGATGGAGCTTTGAGCTGTTGGTAAATAACTTTCTACATTGTAACAATAAGACCAGGATAAAGGTAAACATTTAATTTTAACATTTAGCTGAACCACTCTGAACACATGCTCTTTCTCTCTGCTTCATAGAGAACAGTCATCAATGACAAAGAGTCCATGAACACATCATTTCTCTCTGTCTATTTCCTGCTTAGAAGAGAATGTCCCAACTCATCATCATGGTTAGTGAGACCACACTCTTTAGAAACACATTTCCACAATAAGAAACTATAGAAATGATCCCTGAAAGTATAATCTTGATGATTGACTGAGTGAAGACAAGATCCCATGTTAATGACTGTCCTTCTGACTGAGAGGTTTCTTCAACAGTCACTGAAGTCCTAACTAAATCATATTAGTCACTCTGATTTAGCTACCCAATTAGCTAAATATATGGAGTATTACCTACCACAAATACTGCAATATTCAACATAATTTGTTTATTTGGTGTTGATAAGAGAGCAGTAGCAAATATCTGAATCGATACATTGATCTAAAGTACTGTATGTTACTATAAGGAACATGTTATGAAAAGTATTAAATGACCAGTATTTTTGTGTGTTTTATGGAGTTAAAAATTGTTTCAATATTTGTAAGAAATTTGGCAAAGAAATTGCCAAAAAATAATCAGTATCATATCGAGTCAATGAATTCTGGTATCGCCCATTAATATTTTTAACCTAATAATAATATGATAATGATTTATATCTGTTGTTGATCTTAAAAAAACAAACTCTTTTCAGTCACTTCCATGATATTATTTTGTTTTGTTTGTAATTCAATCCACACTGCAGTATAAATACACCACCATCATGGATGATTATTAAATATACAGCATGAACCGTGTGACTGTGATTTATATGTGGAACACTAAAAAAAGTCAGTCAAAAAGTCAGATTTTTGTCTTATTTATTAAAGAGTAACTTATCACAATAACAGACACAAACAGTTATTCAATACTTAGAAATGTAAACAAACAATAATATTGAGCACAGGAAGAGAAGAATTACCACCATTACATTTTTTTTTCCCCTCACATCGCGATTAGGAGATCTCTCTCTGTCGTAGTGCAGATAAAAGTAAATAATATTAACTATAACCTCAGTATATCTGGGGAAAAAAGGCTGTGAATTGTGCCTGTAAAGTGCTAATTTAAAAAAAAAAAGAAGAACATTTATAACTGTTTTTGAACAGTGAAAGAGTTGAACACACATGTTGAAATGACGTGGTCCCTGTTCATGTGTACTCTCTTTTACTGACTATCTCTGGATACAAACGCACCTTTAACCTTATCTGAGATAATGTAATGAGCCTCTTAATGTTATTGGACATAAAGGCTACAGTTTGGCAACATCACTTCAGGATGAGATAGCTGCTTCTACTCTAAGTCTGATGAAGAGCAAGTGTCCTGTCGCAGAGAATAAAAAGTGAATTAAAAGTTAACGTACATTTTCAGTTGACGATCACATTCCTAGAAATGGTTTGCCTACCCAGGATTATGCTGGTTGATCAGAGATACATTTGTAGCTTCATTTGGCACAGATACATTTGTTTCACTCCACTGGGAACGTTAGACAGTACAACATCACACAGCGGTGCTGGCTCAGCTCTGACACGCCTCCACTGTGCTCGTACATGTGCGCGTACACATAAATGGAACAGGCATTGATTTCAGATATGATACAAAAAAAACATTTTTGAGGGGTGAAGTCGTCCCCTCTACCACTGATCCACAGGTTTGGGCAGAAACATCTCCATCATCTTCATTTGATCAAAATCGCACAGATATTAAAATAACACACATGGAATTGAAGCCTGGTGTTCTTATACGCGAACCTCAGTCCTCCACAGTCCCGGACATGCTGACCCGACTGGTGGCTTCAGGCAAACACACAGAAGTGCTAATAGTTGGGATGTGTAGCCCAGTGTAGCATGCACTTTACAGGGAATCCTTTACTTTCCAAATCTGGTTTCACCTTGTTCTCATTAATCAAATCCATAAAAAATGGTAGGTTTGAAAAAATAAACCAGTATTAAACACTGATCTGAAGTAAGTATGGATTGGCTCCATACCAAATGTC
Source organism: Cynoglossus semilaevis (assembly GCF_000523025.1). Lineage (NCBI taxonomy): Eukaryota > Metazoa > Chordata > Actinopteri > Pleuronectiformes > Cynoglossidae > Cynoglossus > Cynoglossus semilaevis. The sequence continues at coordinate 15,790,097 of NC_024315.1, forward strand.
ACATCCGATATTGCAATTTGAAGTATCTGCCGATAACGATGTCATTTCTAACCCTTTTTTCTTCCTCCAGTTTCCTGGACTTAGACTGAGGTATCAGAGCGGCTGACTTATGATTTAATTTTTTCAATGCTCAATCCTGAAATTTTGACCAATATCAGACCGATATTGATCCCGAGGATCGGATCGAGCCTTCAGCAGTTATCACAGTCAGAAGCTCATAGTTGTGCTTTGATCCATGTTGCTGTCTGTCTCGTACATCCCTCACCATCTTTCATGGACTGCTGTTAATGGAGTGCTGACATTGTCCGTCTCCTTTCATATAATACAGGCACGATGGGGGACAATGTCAAAGATGTCAGGACAAAAAATAAAAAATAAAATAACTGGATCTTCTGTTATGAATAAAGTATCCAAACAATATGAACAGTTTCAAATGTAACAAGTTTCCAGAGGATAGCAAACACTTTTATAAACGTAGTTCATTATAAAACAAAAAGCCTAATCATGAAAATAGGTTTTGAAAGTGGGTTGACCCTGAATAGAGGACAAAGTCAGAGAGACTTTTCTAATTGGCAGTAACTTATCCAAACGACCTCCTGTTTTCCATCTCAGTGTAGCACAGACCGGTTCATGCTGGCTGAAGCAGACTAGATCTTGGAATGGGACGTCACACAGTACTGACGTCTGCTTCTCTTTTTTCAAATGTCTTGTCCTTCACATTAGTAGCTGGGCTACTGAACCCCCCAGACTAACACAGCAGTATCACTCCACTGTCTTCAAGTGTTCGTTGTCCACCGGTGAAGGAGAAGCACCAGTCTCCCACCCCCACTGGAATATCATCTTATTATAAATATATATAATATAATATATGCATTGACTTGCATTGAGTTTTCAGTGTCTGTCTCCAAACCTGCGGCCGCTGCCTGTTTTTGAGAAGGCAGCTCGAGGTGGAGCGCAGGAACACGGATAAAAATTGAAAAAGACTACAAAAAGGAATTAAAAAAAAGAAAAGAAAAAAAAGTCGTTGTTCTCCCCTCAGGTTAGTGGTCCATGTCTTCTTGAAGTGGGGGGAGGACGGGGGAGGCACGACAACACCCACTGATGTTGGTATGTCATAAAATCAGACGCAGCTTTCCCTGGTCTTGTTGTCCATGAGGAAGGAGTTCAACTGGGAACAGTCCACCACCACTGCATCCCGTTTATTCAGATGGACATCTTTCAAACTGTCCTCGTCACTTTGGTCCTTGGCGAAATTTACAAACACCTACAAAGAAAACGACAAGGACATTAATCTTCACTGGATTAAAAACAAAAAATCTGCAGTAAGCAGATTGGGCACAATGACTTACTTGGTCCAAGGTGGTCTGGGAGACGGAGTAGTCCTCTATGCTGAGCGCCTCCTTGTGGACAGACAGCAGGGAGAAGATGCGGGCGAGAGAGGTGAGAGACGAGGCCAGCTGGTACTGCAGCATGTTACGGTGTCTCTCCTTTAACGTGCTCCCTGGAAGCTCCCGTTCAATGAACTCCATCACAGGTCGAAGGTCAGGGTCTGGCCCTGCCACTCGCAGAATGATGGTGTAACCATCTCCAAACCTGAGGATGAGGAGAAGAAAAAATAAACTCATTCAATCAAACTGAAGGCGGAAGGTCAGTTCTAACAATTTTAGTATCTGTGTCGTAGACAGTGGGTGAGACCAGGGGTTCCCAAACTTTTCCATGCCAAGGCCTCCCAAACAGTATTTGCTTCTGGACGGGGAACCCCTTGGCAAGCCCAAAGACAACACTACGAAATATGTATAGAAAGGCTAAAATGCTTTTATCATTTTCTACAACATCTATTGAGGAAACGTGGATATTGCAGGGAAAAGGCAGATGTATAAGGATAATATAAATAAATTATATAATTTGGAAAAGTTTGGGGGCCGGATTAAAAAGCTGAACAGGCCACATAAGGCCCCCGGGCCTTAGTTTGCCCATGCCTGATCTAGGCGTTCTCTCAGAAACTTTAGAATCTGCACTGGGTTGGACCACACAGCTTTTCACAGGCCTGTCCATCAATGACAGCAAGTTGTTGAATGTGTGTGTGAGTGTGCTGCTTTGGTGGAGTTGTGTACCTGTTCTTGAGGTGCTGCACGCTGCCCAGGCAACGGAACCTGCCATTCACCATGATAGCCATCCTGGTACAAAGAGCTTCACACTCTTCCATACTGTGAAGGCACATGGATAATGACAGTTAGAAAAAGTTGTTGAAATGTTGAAGTAAAACCTAATAAAAACCATTATTATAGGTGAAGTGCAGATGACCAGACTGACCTGTGAGAGGTCAACACTACAGATCGCCCCTCTTTGATGATGCTGAGGATGGCGTTCCATAAGGCTCGTCTCGCCTTAGGGTCCATGCCCGTCGTTGGTTCGTCCTGTGAACAGGAATCGACAGATTGTTACGTGATGTTGGATGAATGGGATCGATGTTTTATGAAAGAAACCGTGGTTTTGGACTGACCAGAAAGACCACAGGTGGACCTCCTATGAGAGCGATGGCAGTGGACAGTTTCCTCATGTTTCCTCCACTGTAGCTTCCTGCAGCTTTGTCCACGTACTTTACCAAGCCCAGCTTTCTGATTCCCCACTCTGCCACCTAGTGGCATAAACATTAAGCGTTCATTCACATTGATCAACGACAAACAACTTGAAACCATATTCTTTTTTCATTAACGAAGCAGATATCATTAATAATAGCAGCTGACCTCGCACACTTCTTTCTCTGGAACTCCTCTCAGGATGGCGTAAAACTCCAGATGCTCTCTTCCAGTCAGTAAGTCATTAATAGCATCAAACTGAGGACAGTAACCCATGTTCTGGTGCACTTCATTGATCTCTGTGTTAACACTACAATAAAAAACAGAAACAAAACACAGGAATGTTATGATTATGAATGAGAAGGATTCAAATATAATTCTAAAGAAATATTTCTATTTACCTCTATCTTGTATTTACATTTTAATTAAATACAACAGGAAATTTAAAAAGTATTTATCAAATGCCTTCATATGATGTGAATTCTGATGAAGGTCTCGGTCTTACCTTTTGCCTGCCAGGTAGGCCTCCCCACTGGTCACCACTGAGTCTCCGGTCAGCATTTTAAAAGTGCTGGTTTTCCCGGCACCGTTGACTCCCAGCAAACCAAAACACTGTGGAAACAGGAAGACGATGTATCAGTGACTGCAGGTCCTTGTTGTCATGTTAATAATAAACACCATCAGACGTTGTAGTGAGGTGATAGTTAAAGCAGTAGATCATAGGACCAGTCAGAGTTGGAGTGTTCTGTCTCACCTCTCCCGGGGGAATCCCAACACACAGCCGATCCACCGCCGGCTTCTGTTTCCGCTTGTAAATCTTGGTGAGTTCTCTCAGCTCCAGGATGTCAGACTGTCCTCCTCCTCCTAAAATCCTCTGTCGCTCTCTGGCCACGTCTTCATCCTCTTCTCCAATGGGCTTCAGATGACTGGCAGAGGATCTGATAACAGCAGCAGAGAGAGTGACATCACTACAGTGACGGGTCTCAGTGATTACTGTGGCGTTTGGCACAGTGGTTTAAAAGTGATTTCCACCCACCTGGCTTTGAAGAAGAAGTGATACTGAATCAGCACAGTGATAGTGAAGAAGATGACGCCCTCTATTGCCATTGCAAACAGGTTTTTTCCCACCATGTCCCAGGCCAGGGGTGAACGGAAACGGTTTTCGCCTACGACAGAAACATTTCAAAGCTCAGTGGAAATACATTGAAGAAAATGTGTTTATCCTTTACAGTAAAATCAAGTACATTTTTGAGGCTCAATAATACAGCATTCACTCACCAAACCTCTCTAGAGCATCAGCCATGGCCTGATTCTTCACCATGTCAATCAGTCCTCTGCCCAGACAGAAGTGTGGAAAGATAAGGAACACGTTCTTCAGGATGTCATTGATGCCGCCAATTTCCTGAAACATAAAGCATATAACATTTAGTTACACATCCATGCTATAGTAACACATAATGTTTATGTAGTCCATTCCATATTGCTTACGTTACTCCCGAATAGTTCCAGGACAAATGTGGAGACACTGCCATTGATTCCTATCAGTATGTTGACGCTGGTTAAAACTACGTAGGCTGTGCTGGGGATCTTAAAGAAGAATGATGCTGGGTACATCAGGGGTGTGATCGACCACCTGAAGAAAAAAACAGACGTGCATCAGTTTATATGACATCAATAAAACAAAAGTCACATAAACAAGCTATGAGCCAAAAAGCATAATGAAGTCGGACGGACCCATAAAGCAGCAGCAGCAGGGCCAGCACCGGCAGATTAGTGGAGGACACGTAGGCGTCTTGTTGGAAACAAATAAAGATGATGATAACCAGAGTGGCTGGAACAATGTAGTTGCACTGCAAAGATGAGGAACAGCACACAGGTCAGCACTAGAAAAGGTTCAACAGAGTTTTCCTGATTTATTTGGTGCTGGAATGTGACTTCTTACCATGTCCCATACAAAGTTGGCCAGCCAGTACAGGAGGGGCTGAACTCCACTGATGAACTGCATGTGCTTTGCCTTGTTCACTCGCTCTTGAATGAGGAAAACCACAAAACTGGCCGGGACAAATGACATGGCAAAGATCACGCAAATTGACACCAGAACGTCCACTGAAGTCGTCATCCTAACGGAAAGAGAGTGGAAAATAAAATGTGAGCTTCCTACAAAAAAAAAAAAGGAATAATTACATCCCTAAAAATGTTCGTCCACTTACAGTGCAACCTGCGATAACTGCTCCTTTGTAAGGTTGAGGGGGTGATTGTGGGCAGTGATGCCAAACTTTGCTGGGTTTTTGCCAGGTGGAAGGCTTGCCCGGAGGATGGCGTTGTTCATCACGTTGAGAAAAGAGCCGATGCTGTGCCAGCCTTTGTTATTGAACCAGATCTGAATAGAAAAAAGAAAAATGATTCTTTAACTCTGTCTAAGGTTGTTCTTTCAACAGGGGTCGCCAGAGGGCGTTGATGCAAAGGATGGTATTAAAGTGACAGATACAGTGTGTGTGTGTGTGTGTGTGTGTGTGTATACTAACCTTGACATTATTATTTGTGTCCAATCCTTGGATAAAACTGGAGAGACTGTGGAAGAAACGATCTGCTGCAGTTCCCTGCAGAAAAGGCGGAGGAATAAAATCTTTTTCAGCATTATAGTTCACAAGACTTTCATTCAGAGTTTGTATAGAAAAAAAGAAAATTTAACAATTTAATTAGGCTACTGTAGATGAGTGTAATGTGTTACAAAGTAAGGTATTGAATTTCTTACCCGTTCCAGATGGAAGCGTTTCCTCAAATGTGCGATTGCAACATCGATTTCATCTTTGTGGGACAAAAGCTGAGAACCTCTGGCACCCAGTGAGAATCCACCGTATCTGTGGACAGTCCAGTCATATTTCCATGAGTGATGGACACAGCACAGCACAGCAGAGCAGCTGAATGCACTCAGTTTACTATTATTGATGAAACATGAGTATTGAATGTCTGGTAATGTACCTGAACTCATTGACCCAGATCTTGTTCTTCAGGCTATAAAAAGAAGAACAATAATGATTGAAACCATCTGAAGTTGGAGGAGAGTGGATCAGATGATAATGACGACATAAAGATGACCGTTACCTCTTGCCAATAATCTGGGCATATGTTTTCACCAGGTAGTCTGAGATGTTTCTGCCAGTCAAATTCTGAAGTGTGTCTGTGTCACTGATTTTCACCTGAACATCCAGACCAGAAACAAATCGAATTAAACATTTTGTTGATTTCACTGGTTCCGCTTCATTTTTACATCTCTGAACATTTGCTGTGACAAACCTGCGGTGGTGGAAGTCCACCAGCTCCAGCCGGACACTCTGGCAGCATTCTCTTGCGGCCTTCACAGCTGCATTCACAGAGGGGCGATGGATGCTCCATTGTCCAGTTGCCTTTGTCAAATATGTCTTTCAGGCCCTGAGAGACTTGTGGCAGTGACCACTCGCCTACTGCATTGCAAGATGCATTCCTAAAGGACGCATTAAGGTGGCATTAACACAAGTTCATAATGTACACTGAAGCTTCTGTTTACAAGCCTCTTTTTAAATAATAATAATAATAATAATACATACAAAATAGAGGCTCCGTCCATGCAACGTGTTCCAAAACCTGGTTTTTCTGTCAGAGCTCCCAGTAATTTAGATGTGTGTGAATCCTCAGGTAAGTCATTACTGTAAAAAAACAACACACAGGAAAATCAGCCTTTCAGATGTCAAGAATTTGAGCAAATGTAATGTTGGTATTAAGTCATGATGGTGAATCTAGACAACACTCATATTCATATTAGTTTTCAATCAGATAATAAATTTACAGTCAAGTAATATTTAACACCATCACAGGTTTTAGAACATTAGCACAAAGGTTAAAGGTTAAATCAGATGGGGTTTTTTGTTTTTAATGGATTATTATTCAAAACCTTTTTCCAAAAACATTTTTTTTACCTGATAAAGGTGAACTGCTCTCCATACATGCCAGGATCCAAAGCCAAACTGGGATACTTTCCGAACGGAGGAACAATCAAGCTGAACACCAGAGCGATGCAGACAAACACTGCAGGGAGAACAATCTGAAAAACAACACAGAGACACGGGTTACATCCAAATAATGTTGTCTACGTCAACTGAAGGAGGATTTACTCAAACCAAAATCATCATTAATACCTGAGCAAGAAATCCCTTCCGGGAACGCCGAGCATAAAGGAATCGTTTCCAGAGTAGTGCAACAAACTGCTGTCTTTTTAGACTCCAGCCTTTGACCTGGTATGAGCCTTTGCCATCTGTTCCACTGAGCCAATCAGTCTCACGGGATTCTGGACAGAAACAGCACATATAATCAGATGGCCTGTAATCTAATAACACTTTTACTTTTGTTTGATTTTGTTGCAAACTAAAATAAAAAATAGAGCTGGATAGATTTTCTTCATTATTTACAAAGTAATTTTTATTAAAATACTGTATAAGAATGGAAACGTGATTTGTCAAGGTCACCTTCAGAGTCATTGAAATCAAAGTCATCTTCGGTGAAGGGCTTCAGACAGCTCTGGTGGTCTCCAAAAGCGTGACGACGACGAGTCCTGGTTGGTACGACTCCATCTGCATGGGCAAAAGTGTTCACCGTTAACCCAACAACTTTAATACAACAGGGCTGCAGTATTAGACAGTACTTTGTTTCTGTCATTTTTAGTTGAGTGCAGAATGTCAAATTATTAAAATCCTACCTGACAGCTGGACAGTGTCCACTCCACTGTCCTCGGCAACTTTCAAGAAGATCTGCAGAAATGTAATTTTGTGTGTCATAAAGTGTCATCACATACAACGTACACAGAAGAAAGACGGAAACAAGAAGAAACATGTGTCCCTCACCTCCTCCAGGGTGGTGTCAGATATCCCATAGCTGGATATTCCCAGATCCGTTAGTCGGTCATCGAGCTCGTGGAAGAGTTCCACAAAGGTCCCATCCTTGGCAGATTGGTAGGGTAGGACGTAGGTAATTTCGTGGCCAAGATCCTCCACTAGGCGAGACTCTGGGACGTGCTTGAATATGATATTAGAGATGAGGGACACATCTGTAGGACGAGGACAGACACAAAGGACACGGAGTGTTCAGAGTTGACCTTACACCACGTCAGCAGTGAAATTGAAGTCCTTCATGACACAAGGTTTCTCACCAATGGTGGTGGTTTCACTCTCTGGTTCACTGCCCAGTCCAGCGTCTGAACTGCTCTCTGACACACTGTCCTCCTACAGGGGTAAAGAGGAGTAGACCATTACAGTAACGTCTGGAAAAGAACAGCCCTCCATCATCATGTATGTACTTCCTCCTACCTTCTCGCTCGTCTTCTTGCTGTAGCACACCGTACTGGCAGAGTTCCTGCAGGAGTGTAGCGCCAGGTCGTAGTCTCTTTTAACCAGCGTCAGATAGTACCCTGTTCCCAATTGGGTTTTCAGGAAGAGTGAAGAGCCCACGCAGCACAGCTTGCCGTGCGAAATGATGGCAATACGATCGCCCAGTATGTCAGCCTCATCCATGTGATGAGTCGACAGGATAATGGTTCGACCTTTTAGAAAAACAAACAAACACATGGCTTAATTTCTAAAATCTGAAAAAAAGAAGAAACAAACTACTAGACAACTACTCAGAACAGTTTTTACCTTGTCTGTATTTCAGCAGCAGGTCCCAGATGCCCCTACGTGCGTAAGGATCCACCCCGGCTGTAGGTTCATCCAAAATCACAACCTTTGAGCCACCAACAAAAGCAAGAGCCACTGAGAGCTTCCTCTGCATCCCACCTACAAAGGCATCAAAGAAGATGTTTTATTTACATCGCAGTGGGTGTTTTTTAGTTGTTACGCTGCTCCTGGTGTTAAACCGTCAACACTGACCTGACAGGGTGTTGGAGCGAGACTTTCGTTTGTGAGGCAGTCCAACATCGTTCACGATCTGATCCATCTCAGCCTCCACCTGCTCCTTAGGAAGCCCCTTAAGACGGGCGTAAAACCAGATGTGCTCCTCGACAGTCAGCCTAGAAGTAATCAAGTCGGTTATCACACGTTGTTTGAAGAGACCTGAACATATACAGAATCCAGTGTGTGTGTGCTCGTTACTGTCTTACATGCTGAAGAGGACGTTGTGCTGAGGACAGACCCCCAGGTTCTGTCTGATGGTGCTGAGCTCGGTGCGAATGTCTTTGCCGAGGATGTACGCTGTACCAGAGGTGGGAGGGAACAATCCCGTCAGGATTGACCTACAGGAAGAAATGAAATGATATTGAGCTTTTGAAATGATGAACCATTGATTTCCACTGAATCAATGTCCTCTTAGAAGTCCATGGTTCTAGTGTCGTCATGCTCTTACATGGTTGTGGTTTTCCCTGCCCCGTTGTGTCCGAGAAAGGAGGTGATCTGTCCCTCATAGAACTTCAGTGTCAGGCCGTCCACAGCCAGCTTCTTCCCATGGCTGTAGACCTTGATCAGGTTCTCGATGTAAACACCTGGATCAATTTGTCCTGGCTCCTCCTCAATACACACTGCTGTGGATGAAATGAAATGACGGAAATGAGAAACAGAATTTTAGTGGTTACAGAGGACAGTGTGAGGTATGGCTTAATGTATAGATAATAATAATAATAATAATAATATTAATAATAATAATAATAATAACAATAATGCATACCATCAGCATTGCCCTTCTTGGACAGGCTGGAGGCGATGTCCTTGTTTTGCTTCTCTCCACACCAGTATGTTCTCGTAAAAGGAAAATACCAAGGTCTGGGGATTCCATACTGACCTGATATTTAAAAACAAAAAAAAAAAAAACAATTTTAAAAAACTGCTATAATAGAACAGAAATAGACAGAATAAGAAGCCCTTTTCTTACCAGGAAACACAGCCTCAATGTACCAGGTCATTATTCCGTACAGGACAGCGTCAAACAGCATGAGACAGATGGAGGTGGTGAGGTTGTAGCTGTCTTCCTCAAGAGGACTAGCCAGCAGATTGGACCACTGGATCCCCACACCTTGTTCCTCAAACAATGATAAGTATTCACATCCAAACCCAAAAGCCACAGGTGAGAGCAGGCTCTGTGAACAACAGAGAAACACGGGTTTAGTGGGAAACAACGGCAACTGAAACGCATGGTTTAACAATTCTCTTTGTTTTTCTACACACCACAACGATTTTGGCTCCAAAGCCGATGTAGTCTTGCCAGGCCACACACAGCACGTAGGGCAGGTATAGAGTGAAGTAAAATATGCCCCCACAGGCAGCTGCCAGGTTAGCGCGAGAGAACAGGGTGCTAATGAGGAAACACTGCATGATGGTAACCACACCGAATGATCCCAGGAAGAGAAACACCACGCCAGAGTCACTGTAGGGCAGCAGGTTTCCCATCTGAGGAGACAGAATGATCCATTAATGATGTGTCCAGTTTTCTTTTTATAATTAATGACTCTGCTGTGCCGTGGTTCGTCTGTGTGTACTTATATCTCCAAAGCTAACCTTTAGAAGCATCACCAACAAGCCCGCGCTGGTCAGCAGAGGGATTAGACTGCTGATGAACCAGCTGAGCCACAGGATGCCGTTGTTCAGTCCCATGATTCTCATCGTCTCCTTCAGCCTGGCTTCTTTCTCGTACACAACGCCTTTGATGATGATGGCCACAGAGTACATCCATGCCAGCGTCATGAAGAGAGGCATGGATCGACTCATAACCCGAAGGAACCTGCAACCGGCAACAAAAAATGAGTCCCCCGCTCCGTAGTTAGTGTGCCTAGCGTTCCCTCCAACCTGTCAGACGCTGCACTTACATGTCATCAACATAACAGGGGTAGGGCATCTGCTGAATGTAGACGCCGGTCCTCTCCTTGGTGCCAGTGACAGCTCTGATGATGCCTTGCTCAATGACGTCCTGCAGGTAAGAGAATCCTCCCCAAATGTACCGAAGATCTTCAAAAGGGTCTGCTCTGGGACCAGGATCCCAGTACCTGAGGAAATTAAACTCAGGTTTCGTAAAACTGAAAATGATCCTGTAATAATCACTGATAACAGGCACCTACCCGTCTTTAATCTTATTTGTCCTCTCCACATTATCGATGTCCATGCGGATCTTGTAGTTGATGTTGGGAGGCAGGTCGGTGCTGTTGGCCCCGTCGACGTCAGGAAACACAATTCCGGCCCAGAATTTCTGGTTGTGCAAGAGACCCATGGACTTGTTGACCAGTCTCTCCTCATTAGCTACAGGCTCCAGCTTGTCCAGGTTCACACACTGGAGAGAAGAAAGGACGTTTTTGACATATTTAAGTAAACAGACCCAGGTTTTACACTGAGGAAGGACACTGGGTGTTTAGTTCGGAGGTCGGGTTTTTCTACTGTAAACTTTGTGCTATGGATGCTGGGTTTGATTTTGAACCACATACTTAGCGCCTCCTAGGGAGGCGCTAAGTGTTTCCCCAGTGTGTGATCAATAAAATTCATGAAATAAAAAAAATAAAATTTAACTTGCAAAGCCATTACTCTAGAACTAATCAAATCAGGTTTCATAACAACATTCATGTCTTTGTTTGTAACAGAACAGATAAAAAAACAAAAATAATTCTCATTCACTGTTGCATGAACATTGATTAACATTTGGATTCAGTCCAGGTCTGGTTGTCTATCATTTGAGCTACGCTCTGACCCCATAACAGAGACAGACACCAGTGAAACAGTCTGGCTGATAATTTGATTTTAGAGCTATTAAGAGCTTCACAGAGAGCAACAAATGACACTGAGAGGCTGTTTTGTTCTGACCCACATGGACAATTGGTACTTAACCCATTTCTTGGTTTAATTTCATCTGGAATGATTCACATTTACTGCTGTTGTCTTTAAAAAGGACGCAGTAATGTAATTAAACTGTGCACACAGGCTGAAGACACACTGTAACATGTGGGAGCTTTGACTAACCTCCATAAAGCGTGATATGGTTTGTACAGCCTGGTCCGTTTCGTTGAAAACCTCTCTCCAGGTGTAAGCTGATCCTGCAGGCCGCTGGTCCTCAGACGCCTTTGACAGGAAGTCAAACACGTCTGACACACGCCACTCAGTTCCACTGAGCTGGGCATTGAGGAATGCAGCACTTGCATTGTTCTGTAGCAGGGTCTGAAAAGTGGAATTCACATTACTATCATTTCAGTTTACTGAGATAAATTCATTAAAATAACTCGAAGTGATGGGAAATACTTGTGAGGTTAAGAGTTGTTTTTTTAACTCCCCCTAAAGCTAAAAATGTCAGACACAAGTGTCGGGCCTAGCGTTCAGCACCCCATTTCACCACAGGGTGGCAGCAGTGCTTATGTAATTTTCCCAAGAAAATATGTCTTTCCTGACAAATGGCTGCAAAACAATTTTGATGAGCTGTATCAGTAAATATTGTGACACTTGCATGAATACAGAATGTACTGGACACAGTCATGTGGGAGAGACAAGAACTTCTCTGTCTCTCTGCTTCTATTTGCGGCTGTATGTTAATGAAGAAGTGTGGCCCATGCTGTTGTTCCATGTGTTTATCTGATTTCTGACAGTTTGCATAATCTTCTGTGCATTACGCTTGGCTTAATCCCATTCATTTCAATATTTTGTCAAGTTTACCAGCGTCCACATGTGTCTTTGTCAGCCTGAGTTCATTTTCTGGCATATAGTGCATCAATGTTTCCAAAACTAATGAGGTTTGTGTAATGATTATACACAACACACTAATGTGACAAAGATGCACAGATGAGTCACTTTAAACAGTAAATGAGCAGGAAAAGAACTGGCCAGGCAACGGTGATGTGTGGTCTTGAACAGCTCAGGTGACTCACCCTAACCAAGTCCATTTCTTCACTATTTTCCATAAAGCTCCAGATTTTGGGTCTGATCTCCTCCCACACTTTGCCTAAATCTCTCAGCACACCAAATTCCTGGAAGGTCTTGTTAACCTACACGCACACAGAAACAGAAAAAGGTTTAGTGTATGTCTTATGTGCTGGTGTGATTCTATTAAGGACAGACGTCAGAGGGCAGTTTGTACTTCATGGATGATCCTCTGGGTGGCTGGGGTGTCTGGCGTGTACAGGATCTTCCCCAGGAGCAGTGGCTTCAAAGCTCTCCAGATCATCCTGGATATGGGGCTGGACTCCAGGTTACGCATCATGTTGTTACAGAAGGGAGCTTCAAATGAAATCGAAATGCAATTTGAGCATTTAATGTATTCTATCGAATAAAAACATACAGGTCAATAGTTCAGGCTGTGGACACGTCTTACTGGAAGTGTTGTCGTAGGCAGAGAGGGGTTCAGTGTCGCTGTCATTGCCATGGGTTCCAAACAGGGCTTTGTAGTTGTTGTCTTCATACCAGTTTAGAGACTTAATTTTGAGGCCACCTCCCTCGGGGTGTCCACAGACTATACGTGACACGGCCTGGTACATCTGTTTTGGAGAGCCCGTGGCATTTGCAGTCAGATACAGGATCTCATTTCTCATATCTCTCCAGCTGTTCATTCCTGCAAACTGGGGGAGAAATACACACAGAAGCACATGGGAAGAGGTTTGTGTTAGTGTTGCCGTATCAGCTTATCAGCTCGCTGTTGTCATCACTCCCTGTTAGTGGTTTACTGGTATTCTGGTCACTTTTGTCCGTATCACAACAGTAACTGGTTTGGGTTGTCACAAGTTAAACAAACAGAACTGTGGAAGTCAAGTGACTGTGTGGGTGTTGACTGTAAACTGTGAAAAGCTGGGAGAAAAAAAGAAAGAAAGAAAGAAAGAAAGAAAGAAAGAAAGAAAGAAAGAAGGAAAGAAAGGAGGGAAAGAAGGAAAGAAAGAAAGTAAGAAAGAAGGGTTGCAGGAAAGCAGGAAGTGGAGACAGGAATAGAAGGCAGAAGAACAAAGAGAGGTTACTATCGGTCACACTCCTAATAAGCACTGCTGCAGGCTTCTCAAGTTCATCACCATGAAAGTGACTACTAAATACACAATTATGCCGACAAACACAAACACGGGGGACGAGGCACAGGACTCGGACACCAGCCTGTAATCACCACTCTGTCAGTCCTCGCTGTGTCCTGCCTGTCCTCTCATGCAGACAAAGTAAGGCAGAGACAACGGTTGTCTCTCACACAGAGACAGTGAGGAGCTGACATTCAGACTCACACTGACATCATTCTCTCTGCCTTTCAGCCGTATTAAACGGTCACATGCTCTCTTGTTTTCCGTGTTTGTGCGGGGATGTTCGGACGGGAACATATCTGGCTCTTGGTGTAGGTGGGTCTTTTACAGTACGTGACTGTCTGTGGGTGTTTTTTAGATAAAAGAGGCGTCTGTGTATTGGTTACATACACCGTTTAGTGTCGCCATCTCTTTTGACCCAAAGCTACAGTATTTATGAAAATATAGCAACATCTAAAGCTGCTACTTTTCCAGCTTTAGATACGAAGATCAGAGTATAGGAACAGTCTCACAGTTTGTTTTTTACCTCAAGCCATAAATAACTTGTTAACTTAGGTAACTGTTTAAACTGACTAATCACGCAGACACACGCACACATACACACACAGGCAGAGAGCCAGGCAGCAGGAGAACCGCCCCAGAGTAACCTTGTTCTAAAGCCTGTCAGAGGTTACTTGAGTGCATTTTTCCACCTCTCTTATTTAAAACACAGCAGCTCGGTGCCAGTCACAATTAAGTTCACATTACTTCATATCTTGAATGGATCTAAAATGGGTCACAAGGTGCATTCATAATGAACTTCCTATAATATCATTTAGAAATTCAGAAATAACATTACCTTTAATTAATGACAATGTTATAAACACCACATTACCAAACTAATCACATCACATTACATTGGATTACCAAATTCTAATTCCTTGACAATATAATGTTCTACTTATAATGTTCTACTTCAGAGGTGTCTTTTTTGGCTTGGAGGATACTTTTCAAATGACCAGGTTAAAACATTAAATGTATGAAGCTGCATGACAGGATATGTCCTATATTCACTGCTTCAGTCGTAGTGATTAGCTTCTAAAAATAGACTTATGTCTACATTGATATTTGTTTAATTTTATTTTTTTACTTAAAAATATCAAACGTCTAGTTTTTCCTTGAATTTATCATCTATACTTATGTAATACAAAATACTAAATGAGTCAAAGTATGCTGCTACAACACGATCATCTGTGTGATTTCCAGTGTTGAGCCTTTAATCCTTCCCACAAAAACATTTTGAAAATACTTGATGTGCACCTTTTAGCCAATAATCCCTGCACTGAAACACAGGCATTGTTTAGGAGAAGTTCTATCAGCAAATTTCTATTTGGCCAAGTCTATGGTGTTTTACCTCCATCACACCAAGTGCACGTCCCCATCTGCTTTGGGGAAATACAGAACTAAAAATATAGAACATTTACTGGCAACATAATAATTACCGACTAGGCTTTGAATGAAAATGCTACATATTTAATGGATGACTCATAAGCTCAAATAACACTGACCTGAAATAAACACAAGCTCTCAGTGCACAGTACATATATTACCATCAAGAGTTAGTGTTCCGTTAATGCTCATTCTCTGGATAACAGCTTGGCTTCTCCCCCTAAAGCTACTGCAGTATTGTACCAGGCAGCAGCTGCTGCTAACAGAGACAGCACAGTCAGACAACACTGTTGCAGGTGCTGTAATTAGGAACATCCTGGTGACAAGAACTGATCTGCAAGAAAGGCAGATTGCTGTGTTTTTGTTTTCAAAGATTATAGTTTTGTCAGACTCTACTAAACCCAGCTGAAAATGTACTGGACAACACCTTCACAGAGAGAATATCAAGAGTTTACAACATTAGTGGTGGGAGAGGAGCTCACCGAGGGAGTTACAGCGAAGTGGAAAAGAAACACTATCACATTTGCAAAGATGCAAAAATGAATTACAAGTAATGAAAGAGAGAGAGGGGAAAGAGACATATGGACAGAGAGAGAGAGAGAGAGAGAACTCCCTACCTCCACAGCAAGTGCACCGAGGCTCTCCAGAAGAATGTCAGTGGCAGCTGAGACTTCCTGAACCACTTTAGGATCTGACCTGACGTCCTTCTGTTGAAGACAAACGGGATCGTTAGTGAATTGCTTCAGCTTAAAATGGGTAAAAAAAAAACAAAAAACCTGACAATACAGGCAAAATGTAGAGAGGGCAAAAAAAATGCAGATACATTATAACAATTAGAACAATTAGAAAAAAAAAATCTATTTTGTCAGTACTGGTTATGGTTGTCACCTGATAAAAACATTTTCATAATCACATATCTGAAAAAACAAGGGTGTGTGTGGTTATTTTTTGTTAACCCTTAAAGTGTTTTTCAACCCCATGTGGCGTCATCTGGAATTCGAATGAGGTCACCTGAAATGTTTGTTAAAAATTAAAACTAATTAATTTGTACTATCTAATTCATTATTATTTTTTTCAAAATCATGATCAAAAACACAACACAGTCTTCCACTGCTGTAAGTGTAGCAACAGGGTCAGTATCATTTTTGTAACTTTGGGAGAATGCAACACTGTAACACTGACTGTGTCTGGTTACATAGTTTGTTTGACCCTAAAACCTGCCCTTCCCTGTCCTGTATCTAATGCTTGATGCACCTGTTGTCCACAAAACAGAGGATACATAAATGACAATCTCACAACCAGTTAATTAGCAGACAAACAACTCACCCGAATAGGTTTCAGAAAGTCCAGATTAGACAGGAAGTGGCTTTGAGCGCTATCTAACCAGTCGCTGGAGGACTTGCAGATAATTTCTTGCGTCATCAGGGACACGTTGTGGTCCGCAATGTGTACAAACTCTTCCAGAGGGGTGCTGTTACACAGGTCTCTCAGATGAAAGCCAAAACCTTTTGTCAGGACCTGGAAAAATGAGAATGTATTTTTAAGAAGAGTGGCGTCAACAGTTTATTTTCTCATCCGTCTCATCTGTCAATTCATATTTCACATGAAGTACAAAATACTTAAATATAAAGCACAGAGAATACTTCTTCATTATAACACTTTTACATCCCATTGAGATTGAGATGTTCCATGTATTTACACCTGACCACGACTTCATAGAATGTTCATAAGTTTAAAGTAAAAGTCTACATTATTAAGAACCTATAATCCTCTTTGTCAACTCAAATGGTTCAGAGTGTCTTGTTACTTGCAGCTGACAGCAGGACTGTTCCTGTCTCTACAATGTAACGTGTCTGGACCATTATACTGTCCAAGGAGTGAAGAACAGATGGTCTGTCTCCTTTGAAGGAGAACAGACCATCGTGCAGAACTGTGTGTGCACCTGTGCTTTTGAGCACGTGTTTCTGTGTATGAAGAGAAAGTGTCGAATATTTCCAATAATGATATGGTGTTTACATTTTTAAACGGTTTAACTGAATATTGAAACAAATCTGGTACAATAGGACCATACATTTCTCATTCACTATTTGATACATTTGAACAGATTTACTGTTTTACATGTCATTACTAGGAAGTACTAGAAAGTACCAAATGCAAAAACCACACTCCATGTACTTAACAGGAGACAAAGCAAACAGTTCCCCATCCACTATCGTGGATTAATGTCCATCTATAATCTATAATCTTGTTTGATAAAAAAAAAAAATCTTGTCAACGGCATCACATGGAATATTCGCCGTTTGTCTTTGAGCCTATGTTTCTGCACGTGAGGAGAAACGGGGGGTGTGGGGGGGAGGGGGGCGGTCACGTGGCTACAGCCAACCAACGGCCCAAGTGGGATGATGTGATGGGCTGCTGGCTGTTGTTGGGGTGGGCAGGATAGTGTGGTGAGAAAACACATGTGACTCTAGTGTGTGTGGAAACAGGAATTGTGGAAGTTATAGCGGGAAGAGGAAGAAAACACTGGTGAGACAAAAGGAAAAAGGAACAGAGAGATTGTCTTATGGTTTATAATAAAGACAGCTCGAGGAGGGGGGTTGGGTGAAGTGTTCGACTGCCTCACCTCCCACCCAGTGATTCTATCTGTGGAGCATTAAGAGCTTAGCTGGGTCACGGCAGAGCTTTGTGTCCCGACAGATGCTGTCCAGTCAAGGTCAAAGGATTATATTTTTAGGCAGTGTAGCCATGGCAACGTGATTATTTCATAAATGAAATGACAAAGAAGCGGGGGGGGGGGGGGGGGGGGGGTACTATGACTTCAATCAAATTCAGTGATTGTTGTCAATATTATTAAACAAGTGAGCAATGGACCAAACAGAAAATCAAAGTATTTAACAGAAGGGCTCACCTTTTCAAGGTTGACATCAGCATCAACGATCTGCTTCAATGCATGGTGAGGTAGCGAGGCATTGTGGTGCAGGAAGTGGGAAAGCGTCTCGTTGTCTCGCAAAAAGTCCTTTAACTTGAAACCTAGACACAGATTGAAGCAAGAAGTTACCACACGAGTTCAAATGGCTGATATATTTACTTTCCCGGAGACCGGATTAAAGAATTCATTGTTGAATTTGAATATGAAATACCATTATGAGTTACACCTTAATATTGGCAGACTGCCTGTTATACCTAGACCATGAATCACTAAGAGGTTATTGTAGGACATTCCACTTCGGCCCAGATGTTTTCTCCCTTTTCCTCTTCTCACTTCCTTACTGTTTTTTCTCTGTGGCTACCTTTCACCTATTTTCTGCTGTGTCCAACTCTGTGCTGTTCTAGTCACTTCCCTATAGAATTCTGCTGGCTTCTATGTGTATTGCTTTAAATAGGGTCTATTTTAGCTCCTCATGCTATACATGAACACAAAGTTTTCAAGACGGGGAAAGTATGAAGGTTCAGAGTTTTCACATGAAAACCCATTCCACAACCTGTTTGTTTTAGTGTGTCAAGCAACAATAACACTAAGCCAATAATGACAAGTTATTTTCATAGTTTTCCTGGTTTAAAGTTTTCTTTAAGAAATGGAAAACTGAAAGGGTGGAAAAATGTCACTTTGTAACAAGTAACAGGAAAATCCTTATTAAAAAAAGTTTTATCTTAAACCTCCCTCATCTTAACATTTTACACATTAAACATTCTAGGGGCAGAAGTGAAGGAGACCAGTATATTTCTGTGTGGCTCCATTACACTGGTGCTCATACACACCGGGTGCACGCCTCATGAGATGGAGGAGTGTGTTTTAGTCTGCGTTTCATTTCTACTCCTGTGGGATTTTGTGCAACTGCACCGCACTGTGTATGCAATTCTCCGGTGTGAACAACGAGGGAGTGCTAATAGGACCTAATCAGTGTCCCAGTAGAAGACACGGCTACAACAGTGCACTGTGACCAGTGACTCTAGGGTACATCCCACCAGGTGATTCCTCGTTAAAGTCAGTATTCCTAGATGTCAGCACCGTGGGCTGTTAATGTTCACTCTCCCTGTATGTGTTTGTGACAGGTGTCTTTGTGTTTTACATCAGTACGTTGATCTTTTTTGATGATTTAATGACATCAAGAAATTGAAGAGAATATAGGTTTACCACTAAATGTATTTGTTTTCTGTCTGTAAACACGATGACCCAGTCCGGTGTGACTTCTCTGCTCATACTGTAGACCAACAGCTTATAGCTGGTATTGACCTTTCCCCTCTTCACTGTCAGTGCAAATCTATATTTCTGAGTCGTCTGCTGCTGAATTATTAACTAACACGTGAGGTGCTCTTTAAACCATGCTGTCATATTTATATTTTCACTCTGCGGCCACAGCCGCTCCGTTTGTCCTCTACTGGCTCCCCACAATCGTGGATTAAAGACTTAGACAAACACACATGCAGCAATGCATTTAGAGTTGATCCACAGTTAAGTATGCACACATATAAGGTTAACAGCATAGTTGAAAATCTGAATAAAAATAGAAAATATATTTATTTATAAAACTGGAGATGTCTGTTTGTTCTTCACTTCTGATTAAAGTCCAAAGATTCCGATCAGTTGTGTAACATATGGAACTGTTGTACTAACAGAGCAGAAGAAACATTTCATTGTTTAATTAGGAAGCGAAAGTACTGACGAAACACACCAATCAATATAGACTTAGACTAAATTAGAAATAGACTAAATTAGAAAATGTAATTGTGTGAGAACTGCCTTATACTGTCACTGACTACAGACGTCCAGCTGAGGTTCACAAACACTTCCATGACAAGGTCCGTTAAACAGTATTGGCGTCTGGTCAGGCTCCCTTTTAAAAACTCACGAGGCACTCTGAAATTCTCAGAGAACAATCTTTCCCAATTCATGGTTATGTGTTTTGTAACACTTTTTGTAAGGAAAGCCATGGCAGAGTTCAACCCTGAGTGCTGTCTTCTGGGGGGGTCCTTTGACCTAATAAACATGATGTTGTTATCACTTTTTATAGTGGTTTCTCAACCTATTACCCCAATGACCGTTTGTTTTTTTTGTCACTTGTATGTGGCATCTGCCAAGGTTGTCAAAGGTCTAATCTTCTTAAACAATATCAGATTTCTATGATGTCTATTTTCCTACTGTGCCCTCTTGTACCGAGACAGTCATTATGGTGCTGGGTTTTGAAGTTATGTACTTGGACAAACATGTGTAAACACCCACTGACATTTGGCAGAGGTGGTCTCAAACTTGGCTGGAGGGAAGCGATAAGACGCAGACATGCTACACCCAGGCAATGAGATGAAATCTCAAGTTGACATTAGTTACATCATCTGCTGCACTGCGTACGTCAAGAGGACAAGTCTCTGTATTTACTTTACCGTCATAAGTAGTCAGACTTTAAACAAATTGACTTCTTTCCTTAAATGTATTGAGTTTTTACTGTCAATACATAAGCTTGTGTCTTACGTGCAGTGTTCTTCTGCAGCTTCCTGAGGGCCCTCAGCAGACCCTTGTAGCCTTCATAGCTCTTATCATTCTGAGAGAAGAGCAAGACCTTTTTGGCATCAATAAACAGGCGGGAGATTCTGATGAATTTGACAGGGGGGAAAGGAGAAACAAAATAACACAGTTAAAGTACTGATTACAAAATGAACAATGTTACAGTGAAGGATTAACTTAGCCCTTACAGTGGGTTGGATACATTGTTAACAGGGACTTACATGGAGTCGTTGAAGTTTCCCACCACTGCAGGACTCTCTCCTGGAGTAGGATTGCGGAAACAGGGGTTGTTGGCGTTGCAGATGATTCCTTGAACCCACGGCAGTGTGCCAGCAGAGGGCATGGCCTTGTTGGGGAAATGGCCTGGAACCAGTAAATTATTAGGAATGAGAAAACGCAACTACATTTCAATAAAAAGATAATGGAATGAGTATTAATTTTTGCAAATGGTGGGAACATTAATTTTCTTGGTTAACTCAATTTGATGGTTAAAATCTGTTGGATAGAAGTAGTAAATAGAGATGGCTCGATACAACTTTTTCATGTCCAATACCAATACTGCAATTTGGAGTATCTGCCCATACCAATATCATTCCGATACCTTCTTTTCTCCTCCAGGAGGGGTGCTGTTACTCAGACAATGTTCCACAAAATTAAGTTGAGCATTTAGGCTTAGCTATCAGATTGGGTTTCTTTTTTCAATCTTCAATTCTGAAATTTTGACCAGGTTTGATACCGACCCTGAGTATCGGATTGAGCCATCCATGGTAGTTAATATGTTTTTAAAATAAAAAAAAGAGCTGAGACTGTGCCAACTTTTTCTATCTTGACATTTTTTCTCCCTTATCAGTGGATTGTTGTTTATTGCTACTGTTGTAAACTGAGGTTAAACAGATATTCAAGGACAACAATAAAAACAAGTGGGTCAGGAGGCCAAACACAGTCTTACTGGGTTAACAAGCGCTGAAATGGTTTTAGTGAAAGACAATTCAAAAGAAACAATAACATTCTTAAACAGGTTTTCAGGGTCAGGAGGAGGAAGCCACCTTCAACACTAAAAAGTACTTTACAGGACACACTGGGTCGTTCACACTTGCATACCTGTGGTCAACTCTAAATGTCTAATTAACACTTAGGCAGTAGTGCAAACAGATGTTCCACTGTGCAGCCTCCTCTTTTATCTTTATATAATAAAAATAAATGTGTTTTCACTAAATTAAACCTAATCGAACCAGTTCCAGTGACAAATATTTCATTTGTATTTCTTTTCCAGGAGCTGTGGGCAGTATCACATGCCCGCAAAGTAAAAACTAATATTGACAAATCCAATAGGTCCTTCTGTGTCAATAACATCGATCTACATAGAACTGCTATGTAAAATAATCCTGTCAGTTTAGTATGATCTAAATCTAAACGTTTTTTATTCTACATACAAACACCAACTAGAAATGCTTGTGTTGACAACAATTGGTTTTTGAGTGTTAATACATTTGGAGTGCAACACGTTCATTTCGGTCTCTCCCTCATTCTGTCTTGGTATGTCTGCTTACATTCATGTTGCTCGTAGGGCGGATAGTGCATTCGGACCGAGATCAGGATGAAGAAAATAAACAGCGGCCAGATAATCTCAATCAGCAGTTGGATCTGAGAAAGGAGAATATAAAAATTGATTTCAAAACAAATAGAGTAAAAGACAGAGACATAGTGAAATCAGGGTTGGTGAACAACAGTGTACCATGAGTCTAGGTTGAAGGGTTCTGTTAGGCAACTGGACCAGTAGCCTAACAGAACTTTTCAACCTTGACCATGACCTGAATGACTGAGAATCTTCATAACCATGAGACTAGGTCATTAAGGAGGACAGTCAGACACATTATATACATTGCCGTTGTTTTACATCAGTCTGTCTCCACTTTCTCTGCCTGTGTCTGGGCCACGACCATCATGGAGACATAATAAAAACTCCACTGTTTCAGAAAATGAACTGTAGCTCTTTGTTAAAAACAACTGGACTGGGAGCCCAGCAGACAACAGCCCATCACTTTGAGGAGCATTTTCAGTTGGATGTATAAATGACCTTATTGTATGCAGATGAGCCTCTTCACATAACAAGTGACACTGTGGCACAGACTATATTGTAATCCACATGACTTTGGGTGTGTGTGGACATCAGTCAGCACAAAATGCAAACGGAAAAAGACTTGGTCATAGTCACGCATTTGAATGTGACTCACTTATGAAATAAAGGACTGTTCACCCTACATCTTCTCTATTGTTCTGGGTCAAAAGGACTGAATACATGCATGTCAAATGTGAAGAAAATAAATTAAATTAAATTAAATTAAGTCTTTGCTGTTTCATAGCCTGGTCATGTGGTCATGACAATGTCATCTGGACCAAAGTAATTGATAAGAAAAACATAATGTTTGTATCAAACAAACAAACGCTGCTGATGAAAGTTCATGTAAGTCGGTCATTCAGAACACTCTCACTTACTGTCTGACGCCGTCGGTAGGTGAAGTTTTTCCATAGCAGTAAACCCAGCTGAGTGGAGACTGCCATGTTGCTGTCTGCCCAACCTCACTGAGTGAACTCCTGCTCCTCACTGTGAACAGAAGAAACAAAGACAAAGTTAACACATGGTATCAAACCTTTAGATATGTTCTAACAAAACAGGAAAAAGGAAATGCTGGCCAATTTATGTAAAAGGCAGATAGGAACTGAATATTAACCTGGGTATTTAAAAGCAATGAAAAGTTCAAAGTGGTAAGTTATCTGAAACTCAGACTACAGTTAGTTATGGCGGCACTCAACCAGAAAAGTCTGCCAAAGTCTCAGAATGGCTGCTGGCCACTGTAGACTGAGGCCCACTTCATCACGACACATCGTTCAAAGGTCATTAATGTTTCAACAAGGAGGACGGCAGCAGAAACATTGACTTCATTTCGTTATTTTGTATTTGATGAGTCAAAAGTCCTGGAACTTTTGTGCAGTCCACTAAGTCCATTCTATGTCATTTCCACGAAAGCGACCAATGCACACAGAAAAGGTGAAGTATTTTAAATGAGTTCTAGTACAGTATTATAAAGACTTTATATTTTTAATCTATCAGTCAGTACTGAAATCTTTAACCCCAAAAGTCAATATAGTTTACAACACATTAAGCAAAAATGTATTCTGAAGTACGTTTCGTTTTCTTAAGGAGTTCAACACTTATTTTTAATTTTCCATTAAACTAAAAGCATGATAGCTTACTATAACATCTTGATGTATATTTTTCATGTTGACTGTCTTTCCCAGAATAAGGCTATCTGATTTTCAGAGGACCTGGAAGAGCAGGCAAACAGATTGAAGGCCAGTTTTATCCAAACATGCCTTTTCCATGTAAATGGATAAACTGAGTTCTGTCGTTCGAACCTCTAACCTTATGAGGTTATAATCCAGACTGGCAGGATCAAACCAATGCAGCCACAAGAATGAACTTTTCTGAAAATGAAAATGATTATGTGATTCAAACATTTCCAACAATAAAATTCCCCGGTTGCATGAGTAATGCTCTCACACTCAGTCAGTCCTCCGCAATTCATAAAATTATGCAATGAAAATCAACAAGAACTTCATGTACTACAAGAACACAATGACTAATATTTGCAGTAAGTGTGCATCTGTTTTTTCTCTCTCAAAATCCCCCAGCACAGTAAAAGGAACATTTTAAATACATCACTGACATCAATGACAATGTTTGGATTGGACCTAATAAGACAGTCACCTGAGAAGAACAACTGTCGGGACAAACGGTTCTGATTAGAGTGTTTTGACTTCTGCTCCTCCATCTTGATTTTTGCTTCATTTTGTAGTTTACTGGGTAAAAGGGTTTCAGATGTTTACTCTTGCTTTAGACCTACAAAGAAAGGGTTCTAAACAGGATGTTTAACAATTCTGCTTAGGATGTTTACATTAAAAAAGAATGAAAATGAATCACTCTTAGTTCTACTTATATTTTTTCTCCTTTTTTCTGCATTGTGATTTGGAATTTTCTTTGTTACAACTGATGTCTTTCATGCAACTCTGTTTGGCAGAGAACTGGTGTTAAAATGTGGATTTTAAAACAGCATATGGCAGAAGACCAACAACCCCCCACAGAGAAAGCACACATTTGCATTTCCATACTTCTTCATTTCCATAATGTGGTCCATAAAGAACAGTGTGGTTGCAAAAGAATCACAGCAACAAATTCCAAAGACCACATATTGAATGGAGTGGCTGTATTTTGTCATGTCCACTTCCACTCCCGAATTTTGCCCTATTTTACCAGTCTAATTGTAGCTGTTTGTGAGGGGGGGTTATTGTCTAGGCTCCATTCTATGTCAATGTTGAAAATCCCATTGAAACATACACAGAATATACTGTATTCTGTGTATGTTTCAATGGGATTTTCGGTGGTTTGTCTGTTCTGAAAACAAATAGTGCGACGCCAAGGCGCCTCTAGTGGTTATACTGTAGATGAATCTTTATTCTCCTCTCTGTTTACCACCACTTCTCGCTCACGTGTACAAACGTGTTTTTTTTCTTCCCTACATCTCCATCGCCTCCTTTGTATCCTGCACACCCCACGCGGTGAATCAAAGTGCCATGTGAATCGATTTTTTTTGTTAAAATATCTCCCAAACAGTTTGTTTTAAATGAAAACTCGCAAGAAAATAGTCTGTCAGTAAACAAAACCGACAATTTATTACGTCGATCAGCTGAAGGCTTATGAACAAAAACGTAAACGTATTTATCAAAATGGAGGAAAATATAAATACCATTATTGTTAAACAGACACACATGCCAAGCAATTTAGAATAACCCAAAGCATGTCGTTTTACAAACAGAAAGACCATGAATCATTTCTGTTTTACATTGTTCCGTTAAAAAAAAGGTTACAGTCGGTCATTCAGCTCCGCGGTGCTGAGCCGCAGCATCGTCAAGATGGCGACAATACATCCTTTAGTACAGTGAACCAACGTTCGATAATAAACTGCAACAAATATCCAACCCTATTCTTCGCTAGTTGCCAAATATGAAATCAAATCCAATGTATCATATGCGGAAAATTTTTCAAGCTAAGTTGAGTGATGCATCGCGTTTATTGTTTTTGGCGAGACATGCCATTAAACAAATGCTTTGCAAAACACGGACACTTATTTTGGAAATTCTTTATAGGAAACGCTTTGTAGATTTCTGCAGCTTTGACTCTATTGTGAGTCACAGATGGCATCGCAAGAAAGACAACAAAAGACAAAAAAACAGCAAAAACAGTGTGTCATTTTATCCAAACAACAACGCTGCTCTCCATACGCCACATTTATTCACCACATCATATTTTTCATCATAAAAAATATCCTCAAAAACATTTTCAACAGTCTAGATACTGTGACAAACGGTCACACTTGAACATTTCTAATAAAAGATAAATTATTCAAAATTAAACATGAAAAAAAGATTTCTGACAAACATGCTATCTTTTTTTTTATTACTTCGTGACTGAATCAGTACTACTTCTCTCTCAGTTGCCCCAACAAAGAAACTCATAAATACGAACATTTTTTCACAGAAAAACCTCAAACTCACCGCCTTCTGTCCTTTTTGCATGTATTTCCTCTCTTCTTGTCTTGGAAAGTAATATCCTTCACGCAAGACGAAGACTTATTAATGATAAATAAACTGTCTTCCTCTCGACTCTGCTCCACTGTCTGACAACACTATTTTTTTTTCTCCAGCTGGCTTTTATACCGCTGCTCGATGCAGCGCAGCGTTAGAGAGAACAGCAGAGGTAACTATCGGTCACTTTTTTCTGCCTCTTCCAAATAAGGCAAGCACGTGCGTAGTCAAAACATCTCTTAAAGGGCCAGCGACACCACGTCGCATCATTATTATCCATCCATCATCTATCCATACATCCATCCATCCATACCAAATATAATTTAATATTTTATTATTCGGCTACAAGACTGATTTTGAAGTCCTACTTTCTACCGTTCAGTTTGTACTAGCTACTGTGAGTGCACCTTAGGTTAAAAACAAAGCTGTTCTAATGTGATGATGTTTTTGTTTGTTGTTTATACTGGGTCATAATGTACAGTGTGCAAAATGTAATTGTCACATCTGTGGGTGAAGCAATTTTGTAGTTATTTCTTAAAGTCATTCAATGATTTTACAGTTGAGAGTAGAAAATAAAGGAGAGACAGTTCTGAGGCAGTTTGTGTTTCTCCCAAATATTTAACAGTGAAATACATGAAACTTGTCTATGAAGATTCTCAGTCATCCAGGTCAAGGTCAAGGTTGAAGAGTGCTGTTAGGCAACTGGACGTGAACTTTTCTCAACGTGGAATCTGAAGTTGAAACTAGGACTCTCTCTCTCTTTTTTTACTGATGCAAGCATACTAAGCAAAACAACGACACCAGGAGTCATATGAGTTTACATCTATCTTAGGTGTCTCTAGATGTAGCTTTTCTGTTCTGCTTTATTTATATTATTTCTAATTAATAGTTATTTACAAATGTAGTGTCTTGTTGACATAGACCTGGAACAAACAGCCTAGAGTCATCAGGAAATAACATTCAATAATTGAATGAATGGGTCAAAAAGTATATCAAAAAGTATAGCATCGTTTTTTTTCTTTCTCCAGCATCTGTAAGTTTTTACATCCTTAATGCTAAACAACACATTGGTAAAAACAAAATAAGCCTGATAGCACAGTGAATTAAAGGGTGGTCATACAGAGATAGCAAGAGACATTTATTTGTAATGATATGCTTAGACTGTTCTTTGTGAAATCGAATTTCAGTTTCAAAAATTCCTCATTATCTTTCTTCTCCCCAACACAGAGTTATGAATATCTCTATCTGTTAGTGCATCGACATTTCAAGCCTTACGTTGGATGTGCTAAAAGAAGTCATGTCACATTGAGCACTAAAATAAGATAAGCTGATTAAAGATAAACGATGGATGTTAACATGCCAGTGGATAGTTGGCATGTAGGATGCCAGCCACCAAAACTGGACTCAGCAGGACACAGTCAAAGAAGTTGTCATTTGTAGCAACATTATTTACTGCTGTTACAATGAACTTCACTTAGAGGTGTGAGCTGATACAGTAGTCAAATTTCCTGCTTTCTTGGGATCTTTTTACTTTTCTTGTGGCTGTAAAATGATTTAAGTATGACCAGAAGTCAAGTTCTTACTGATAAGAACAACTTTTAAAGGTGTATAATTCAAAAATAGCAAATGTAAAACAATTCCAACAGATCACTTTGTAGGAGGTGACGGTTTTGTAGTGAAAAGTAATTGGTTGGTTCTGACTTCACAGTTCCTTAAACTTCTTACGCAATAAAACCGATCAGGAAATGAATCAATGAAACAGTTTCAAATTGTTTTTTTTTGTTAAATATCATGAGATCAACATCCTTTTCAGAACAGTCCAAAAAGTGTGCAGCAAACTGGAGTCTTTGTCATGAGCATGTTCTTCTACACACAATCCCTGCTTGATTTCTTGTTGTCAACTCTGCATGGTTTTCATCTCATCACTGCCTTCTGTCTCCTCTACACTAGAGTTCTTTCTCTGTGGCTCAGCTGGAACAAGTGTTACCTCTGCCGAAGCTACGTGACCTTCTTCCGTCTGCCAGTGACAGATTATCCATCAGCTGCTTCACACCAGTTGTAACTTACTTGTTGAGTACAGGCAAATGTGGATTCTCAGGAGGTTAACAGAATAACAGGACCCATATCTGCACTTTGATCTGCCAGGCTTCATTAAAGGTCCCTGCTGTTTGTGCTGCATTCAGGACCTCATCAAACCACTGACATGTTGGTTGAGAAGCAGACTGATAAAATAAAATAAAAATCTCTTACTCTGAATTGTGTGGGCAAGTTTTGAATTTGTTAGCTCTGGGAGCAAAAAGTAATTGAACATATTGGTCGTCTATTTAACATAAAATGATAGCGAAGACCTTAGAATCAATGATTTGCTTTTATTTTTTGGGATATAGTTCAGACATTTCCAATAACTGTGATCAACTATCTGATGCAGTTATTCGTCACGACTGATTCTCACTACGCAGTGACTCCAAGCACTCAACGTCCAAACACTCCGATTTTTGTGCAACCAAGTTATCACACGGTTGATTTCGGTGTGGATTCGAATAAGCGTTTTTCAATTTCCTATTTCTTCCTGAAAGTGTGAATTGTCCTCTCGGTTGACTTGACCGATAGTAAACCCGTATACAAACTGCAGCGGAGAATGTAGCAGCCACAACAGGCGTCGTGCTTTATTTGTGATGAAGGACTTGAAGGCGGCTCACAGTTGACTGTTTGGTGAATGTTAGGTGTCAGTGTTTTACTGACTGAACGCAGACATACAGAAGTCACTTCCCGCATCCAGCCTTACGCAGAGTGCGCTCTTTGTGTGGAGCAGGAAACTGCAAGTAGGACGAGGAGAGGAGGAAGATGGGGGATGGAAAGTTTGCCCGATAGTAACCCCAGCTTTGAGAAAGAAAAGAGGATGGCAGGTTTGTCCGATAGTAACCTTTTGCAAAGCGAGTGGAGGGGGAGGAGGGATTTGCCCGATAGTCACCTTAACATAGAATAGTGATGGGAAGCAGGACTAGAGGCAGTGGTGTCCGGATCCTTTAATGACATTCTTATAGCAAGAAAATATGTCACATTTGTCAAACAAATTGTCTACAAAAGTATTGTTGTTGTCGCATACACTCAGAGAATGGTGATGAAGTTTTTCGACAAACTGCGCCTGATTAAGGTTCCGTCTTAACATGCCGAGTACCTAAATGTCATTGTTTTAGTAGAAAATGACAAGAAAAGGAGGTAATGATATCGAAGGAACATGCAGACATCAGCTGCAGGAAAACCATACTAGACAAACTGCTCTCATCCTGCTGGTAACGTCGACACATGTAACATTTAAGTGTTGTCGGAAATACGAACACTACAAATTAGCGTTGTTCTGTACAACAACAACAACAATAATGAGAATAATAAAAATGTTAATAATTATTATAATTACTAGTAGTGGTTGTATTGCAACATACTGCGTACTTTATATTGTACAATTAATTTACGCTGCATTAAAATGTATTCATTCCGCTGTAATAAATGCCAAATTTCTTTAATTAGTTTGAAAACAGCGAACTATAAGACTGTTTTATTATCACATATTGTGTGATAATATATGTGATAATAATTTTTTCTGAACCGCAGCAGTCTAGTTGGTCTCGAAAGCGATTGGGTGACTGGGTCCTTAAATGCACCGCAGTTTAACCGCTAGTTACCTCGTGCCGCAGCGATCAGTGCGAGAAGTGGGTGAAAGGGGAATGATGTCACTGCCTGAGGCTGAGAAAGACTTGGAAGAACAACACAGAGACAAAGCTACAGGACATGCAAACTTAGCAAAATATAGATACGACGATGCTCGAGAGAAAAAAACGCTGATTTATGTTTGTTCAAAAGGGTTGGGTTCAATGTTAAATTCCCTTTGCAGGTGACTGGTTTTCTTTTACATTGTTAAAACTATCATATCTAATTGTTTTTGTGAATGTCCATGTTGTGCACCATTTTTAATAATTTTTAATTGTGTTTTAATAATTGTATTTTTCCTAAATCCAATTAAGAGCAGAATTACATTTTATTAAACTGAACAAAGTGGCAGACCTTGACCTTCTTTTGTATGAGTGGACTAGTACCTTTGGTTATGTGACTGGGAACTACTTTCAGGTCACAGAGTGAATAATACTTTTGGGTCATGGTACAACATCAGAGCACCATCTATTCTGCCGTCTTCCATCTAGTGCTGTAGAAAATAGGTTATTTTTAATGCTAATTTGTTCAGATAACATTCTTGTCTCATGAGTCTTATCTTTCCACATTTCAATGAAATTATTGGATAAACCATATCCTTCAATTACAAAGTTATATAAAAGTGTGACATCACTAAACTTGTTTTTACTGACTTTGTTTAATTTAATTAATGAACAAAGTGTGTGATGCAACCAATAAACAACACATTCTTTATGCCTCTTCTCTCAGGTTTCACTTCATAAACACAACAGACCAATGAAGTGCTTTAATTGTTAATTAGTCAGAGCGTGACAACAATGGCAGTGTTTAGAATGGCCCTGCTGTTGTTCACATACTTCTGTTCTGTAAATAGTGATTTGAAATGCACACATCCTCAGTGTGTCCTGTAGGATCTTAGTGGATATTGATTTCCTATATCCAGCTGTAATGAATCTCTTTGGCCCTGCTGAAGTGCCAACACACAGTGTGTATATGAGGATATGTACTGTAGTTGTAGTACAAGTATTTGAGGCATACAGTACTATACATATCTGACAATTGCTGGAAAAGTACTCTAATGTCTTGACCTGAACTAATTAGTGTATTAAATGTGGTTGTTATGTTCTGTTTATAGTGTGAGAGACAGACTGACCTCAGAGAGTTATTGCTACCCTATTATATTATATATATATATATATATATATACTTTAGATGGTCAGTCCATGTGTTTTACTCTGTCATAAAAACATACATTTATTTTATTAATTTACTATTTATGTCTTTCATTACCACACAAGAAAGATTACACATGCATTATATAGCCACCTGCTAGCACAGCTAAGTTGTATTTGAACTTGAACCCCTATGGCACAGTTCTGACTGTCAGTCACAGTGTGTACTCACTGTTAATGCCATGTCACCTGCTGTACCTCATTATCTTCTTCCTCAAAAAAGTTCTTATTGAAGAAACACTGGAGTTTAAATATGTCTGTATCATGGGGGAGTGTATAATGTGAACTAAAATGGAGCAGCCTCATTTCCCCTTTTGGTTCATCACAGTTTGCTCACTCTATTTCAGTCCAGGTGTGAGGGCTTCACTTTTTTAACATGAACATTTAAATGTCCAAACCAAAACAACTCCCTGTTGTAACCCTTACACTGAACCATAGTGTAGTGGTTATCACACCTGCAGTGTGAATTTCCCTATTGTGGGATGAATAAGGGACTTCAGTTTGCCTTATAGGTAGGTCCTGGTTTCAAGCCCCAGGGGAACTGCGTGCTTATTATTATTTGATTATGCAATTTGTTGAATAGTGACATGTGACACATTTATGAGAAGATTTGCCTTTGGATCAATCACATGTTTTGCATGTGCTGTGTCTGTTTGCGTCACAGATTTCTATTACACACTGTGGCAGGGATCTAATATTTGCCATGACTTATAATATAAATTGTGTGCAGGTTCTCAATTTGCCCATGTACCAGCACATATTGTCTTTGGTTAAACAGTCTCTAAGTTGTTGACGGTAGGCTTTGTTGACCTAGCAAACACCCTATTCTCTTCATCAAGGAGTCGAAGCGTGTCAGAGTCATGTGGTGTATCCTCACACTCAGCCAGAGACCGCCCTGCTCTTTAGAAAACTGGGTCAAACATTTCCTTACACAAACATTGTTCAGTTTACTTAGAATTAAAAAGGACACATTTCAGCAGATATTTTGACGGGAGGTTTGGTGAAAGCATTCTGAATGACATTCAGCTCTTTCTGTTCCTACAATAGTTTTAATTAAAGTAATACACATGGGCATTTTGTGCTGGAGACAATGCATTCAGAGCATTTGACATCTGCAATGTAACCATCAGACTTTATCCTTGAAAGACCTGTCAGACTGCAGTGTAGATTCAGACTCACTTTAGTTACGTTTCCTACAAACACAGACTATCACTGTCAATTTGTTTCTAAGGTGTGCTTGGCAGTACCTGCTTATGTCCTGTACTGCAGTATCTTGAACAGAATCTGTGGGCAGTTAAAGGTCAAGTGGATTAAATGACATTTTCCTGATGGCGGTTGGTTAGTCGAAAGTCAAAATGTATACATATGGAGCAAACATTCTCAAAGTTAGAGATGACGTTAGCATTCTTTTACACAATATTCAAATGTTTTTGTAGCCTTTCATAATAACAGTGTACTGTACACAGTAGTTTAAGTTGATTCACAGATTGATACACAGTTGTTTACTGTGAAGTGTTCAGAAATGACATCATCTTTCTCAGGCACAACTGATTGACAATCATGAAATGACATTTGCCCCAGTGCCCTGACTTGGCCTTTTAAAAAACACACTCTTCATGTGTGTATGTAGCAGAGTGCTGACTACAGCCATCTGCCGCTGCTGTTTATAAAATGGACTATTCATCTTAAACAGCTGCCGACTGCTACTGTTGTCCTCTTAGTCTGGCTGCTCAGGTCTCTCCCAGCCTGTGGAATTCCTGGAAGAACAAATACTAAAATTGACACACAAGCTAACCTCCCCATATTTGTGCAAAAAACCAAACAAACAAAAAAAAAAACCAACAAACAAAAAACAACACAAATTACATATTGTATATATATAATTCGTTTTTTACCCATTTTTATTACACTTATTTATTTATTAAATTAAAATGCACTCTGCCATCAAAGAATACAATTATTTCACACAATGAGATGTTAAAATGTACATGATGTATAATGTACTTTTGGGCAGGAGAAGAAACTGTGGTGTTTATGTGTGTGCCCATCTTGTTTATGTGAGGCTGTCTCAGCCCACCATGAGGAATGTACTATTCTTTTTTTTCTATTTTTCTCAGTGCAGCTCTTATTTCAGGGCCTTTGTTTGACAGTGTGACAGAGCCACACTTTGTGTCTCATGTAAGTCAGGCAAGCACCCGCACACAAACACACACACACACACACACACACACACACACACACTCAGACATAGTGTTCTAAACTGTTGCTATTTTGGTAGTGTAAAAAAATGATAGTGTGAGAATGAGGGAAGTGTTATTGACACAAAATCTTGAAATTGAATTACCCAACAACACTGTGGACGGAATTAGAGTTAAAGATATAAGTTTCCTGTCCTGAGAAACTGTTAACAAATTAAATTTACTAGTCCAAATGTAAACGTTGAAACATGATGTCACCCAGTCCTTTTCCCGCAGGAACACTGGACACACTGCATGTATAGCTGTCCTGCACTCGGTTTTTGCATATAAAAAGATACCACTGAAAGAGGAAGAAATGAACAAACATGATTTAAATCTTGTTTTTAGTCACAGCCAAAGCAGATGACCTGCCTGTATCATACTTTCTTCTTCTTCTTCTACTTCCACCCCCCCCACCTTGTTACAAAAGCCATCTTAATCTTCTCCTTAACTATGCTCATGAATCTCCTGCAGCTGATTTCACAATCTCCTCCGATACTTTCTCCTCTCCCCTCCAAAGAAGAAGAAAAAGAAGAATCCCTTTCACTTTGACAGAGCCTAATTTATACCATATGACCTTACAGATGCAACCCAACCTCTGGGTGGCAGGCAGGAGTCCAGCCACTGCACGTGCCTCATTTCCTCTAACCTCTCACCCTCCTTTGTTCATGACACCACCTCTTTGGGCCAAACTATTACAACAATGACTCTAACTTTATCTCCAAAATGGCCAACCCTTGGCTTAGCTAACCCTAGCCTCTGTTAGCTAACCTTAGGAAACAGGACTAAAGATAGAAACAAAGGTCACGCCACCGTTTTCTACACCTTCCCTTTTATTTAAGGTGTCCTCCGTCACACTTCCCTCCTGACTCTGGTCTGTAGCTTCTCCTTCACCTCTTTTGTGGCAGGTACTTGAACCCATTCACCTTTGCTCCCTCTACTCCTTTCACCCTCCACCTTTTATGAAACTATTATTCATACACTCCGGCTGGCCTGCTCTAGAAGTGTTTTCTCTCCCCCTAACATGGCCTGATGTTAGAGCTTCAGGTTCACGATTCTCGCTGAAATTGTTTTCATGTTGACAAACAGTACTGACAAGATCAGAACAGTTTTAACCACCTCAGATGATCTTGGCCTCGTTTGTCCTTTACGTGGTGTCACATATACAGGAATCTACTCGTCGTCTCTATATTGCTGTATATATTTGACCAGCGTTAGTTCCTTCATTCAGCAGACCGGAAGCAGAGGGGGAAAAACATTCTCTTCGCCTTAAACAGAAACATTCATTATCTTGGACTCTACCGCCATCTACTGTTTGGTTGGCAGAATTACATTTTTAACATCGGCTCTGTCAATGTTTGTGCATTACTGGGAATAGTTTGTTGATATTCACCCCCCTCCCCACCCCAACCCCCAAGTGTTTCAGCCCAGGAGTGTGTTCTTTATTGTTACCACAAGTGAAAAATGAGGGGATAGGAAAGGTGCAATTTATTTATTTAGTCTGTAATCATATAATCAAAATAAGGAAGCAGTTCCAGCAAATGCACATTTATTGATTCCATTACAGCCACGGCTAATTATTTTAGGATGACTAATGACATTATGTCACAGCAAAGATGGCTGGAATAACTGTATGAAGGATGAAGCACTAGAGGTTTAACATTGTACCAAAACCTGACAAACTAGGAAGGTACAATCTAGATTGTAGTTTGAATAGACAGTAATAAAGGAGATGAGATGACTTCCATACATATGCACAGTTATGTATGGAAATAAAACAAATTTTGAATGCGTTTTACCAAATAGCTGACTGTTTACTATTGACGTTGCCATCCAGTTTCCCACTTGTTTTCAAAGTGAAACCATGGAGGAACAGAATGATTTAATATTGGTTTTAGTAGTAAATGGAATATAAATATTTTAAACCACAGCTATTATTTTTATTGGCATCGGTTTCATGTCCTCTCCTGAGCTACAACATGTTCCAGACTGCAACAAATTTAATCCATGTATACACACACACACACACACACACACACCCCACACACACACACATATATATATAAAGCACAGTGCCCTACTCTTAAAAGATTATTTAACATTTTGTCACATATCACCAGTTGATGATATTCCTCACGTGTCCCCACAGCTTAGTTAGCCAGAGGTTAACCCCCAAGTCTGTCAGATATTGAATTTCCGGGGTTAACATTTTTTGGCACAACACCTGATAGTCTTTGTCTATGTTTCTATTTAAATTATATCCCATAATGGATTTTTCTCCAATGGGCTGCCACGGCTGCATGTTCTCTTCATGGATGTTCTCAGCTGCGACAGGGTGACCCCCCTCAATACAGATCTGCTGCAGCTCTGTGTTTCTTCTCTTGAGTTCTTTGACATCCTTTGTCATTCGCTTTCGTCCGTACGCCTCCACCTTCTCCCAGAAAGTCCGGTTAAAATATTTGTAAAGCTTCCAGTCAATGGCGTTCCACTGCAGCGCCTTTTCTCTTAGTTCTGGGCTGAGTTTAGACACAGTGGATTGCTGACGTGCGTTGAGCTTGAAGAAAAGGATGTCAGCCATCTCCCAACAGAGGGTGTCCTTAAGTAGGATAAGAGACTCCTCAAAATACTCCACCAGCATGACCAGATGAAAACGCTCAGCAATGAGCCTGATGGCCTCATCTACTCTGGGATCATTCGAGTCCAAGGTGTGGTCCTGTCCTAAATCGAAAAAGAGCAGATTCTTGATATAAAAGGAGTTCAAACTCTTTGGGCCGAAGTAGAGATCGGG
>NC_024315.1:15826862-15867076 GCF_000523025.1 Cynoglossus semilaevis
ACCGAAGTGGAGAGCGGGGGCATGCAGGAAGGCTGCCATCTTATCTTCATCTGGTATCCTCCAGGTCAGTGGGATTAAATGGCCAAAGTAATGAAAAGACGACTCAAACAGCTCTGCGGGATCTCGCAGGATCGTGATGTATACGGAGTCTCGGGGCAGCACTCTGGCCACCTCCGCTGCACTGAAGCGCATGTGGTTACAGATGATGTTGAAACACATTCCGGGTTTGAAGCCTTTAACATATGTGTGGTGAAAGTACGACGGGTAGGAGAAGTCATTTCTGCTGTCGGGGAAGGCAAATTTGAGATTGTGCTTCTCTCCAAATCGGCAGAGGATGTTGAGGAAGGTGCTGCTGGCGGTTTTATGGGTCTTCATAAACATGATGTCCTTTTTGGGGAAGCATTTGTGCGTGTCTCCCTCTGAGTTGTTTGTGGCTGGATGAGCACCGTGTCGGTGCTGTAGATCACAGGAGAGAGGCACAGGGAGGCTGGGAAAAAACACAATACGATGTAGAATTAAATCACTCTTTTTATAAAAGTTTTAAACTAAGTACACACACACACACACACACACACTCGAGTTAGGAGTGCTCAACCAAGCTCCACCTTTCTGCTCAACACATTTTATATTATTTTTATAACAATAATATAAAATATTTTTTTAATTATTATTATTTTTTATTTTCATTATATTTGTTTATATCTAAGTTTTTGATGCTTAGATGGGGGAGATTTTAATTTAATTAATTAATAGTATATTTCTGGGTGGCTGGAATGAATTAAGTGTTTTTTTAGTTATTTTTAATGGGGAAAATACATCGAGATACGATAGGCTGTTGTGGAACAGATTAAACTTGTATCTAGGAGGACCACTGTGGATGGATAGATCCAGGGAAACTGATTAAAATCAGGACTTTGAACCTGAGGTTAATCATTAACCAGTTTGCTTTTGTGGACAGAGATGATATGAAAGGGCTGACAAAAGATTTCGCCCATGTACCAGTACGGGTCCGGTGGTGGCTGATTGGTCAGTGAGACAAAAAGGGTTGGGGATTACTGCTTCTACATTTTATATCTATATAATGCATCTTATTTGTAATTATTTAAATAAAATAGAAGACACTGACTCTGGTGGCCCAGTATGGAACTGCAGTGTAAACAGGCAGTACAGCAAAACCATACTGGCGATGAAGCAAACCACGGCGACATGTCTGGTCATAAACCGCCACGGTTTCTGCGGCAGTGAAGAGATGAAAAACATCACCTTTAGAAAAGAGGAGCAATGGACACCCATTAACATTATAAATGTATCACAGGCACACCTACACACACACTGTAAAGGCGCTCTGTTTCTTCCTCTTTTTCTTTTACACATAATCACTTACATGAATACATATGGTTGTTAACAATTGTGGCCAAACACAAAGTCATAAAGATTATGTCGAGCTCACACCCAAAGAGCAAAGGTTGTAGACGGTAGAAATGAACCATTAGACCGTAGTTACGTGCTGGTCAATACTGACTGTGGCTTTAAGGTTTATTTGATTGTTTAACATAAGAGGTTTATAAGGCAATATTAGGCTTTTGTGAAGGTATTTTTTATAGATGACTTTATAGATGTCTTAACGTTAATTGATATTGTTTTTAACTGGTTACTTAAAACAAACGGTATAACCATTATTAGGTTACGTTGCTAATAACGTAACCTAATTTTATCACATAAAAACCTATAATAATAGCTTTATTCGTAATGTCGCACCAGGAAGTTGACAAAACCCAAAAGTACACATACAGTATTATATGACTCTCGATATAAGCTTAAATGAATATAAAATATTCATTATTAATATTAAAATTACACTAATGTAATGTAATATTATTTATTATTATTAATCTGTTGTTACCCCTTTGTGTCGACTGTGAAGTCCGATTCTAACCTGCGTCTATTTTTTACATTAAAATATCGTTTAGAACAACAGATAGAACATAGACTGAGCCATAACAAATAGGAAATGATAAACATTAATGATAAAACCCATTATAGATGAGAGGTAAACACTGAACCTACCATTTGTGTAGCATGTCAGTTGTTGGGCAGTCCCACTGTGACTATGAATCCAGCGCTGGTTTGAATTTCTTATCTTTATGGACTTGCCTAGATGCTGCAAAAGAGTGTGAGAGAGAGTGAGAGAGAGAGAGAGAGAGAGAAGAGAGAGAGAGAGAGAGAGAACAAATAAACTCCCATCTCTCAGTATCAAACTCTGAAACTCATTTTTCTGAATTGAACTCGGTATGTTAAAGGTATATGATATGAATATATATTATCATAAATCATACCCTTTTCGTTCCCTGCTCACAGTGACACAAACTAACAGTGTTTCTTTAATTAGAAGAACTAAAAAAAATCACACTATGACAAAAAGAAGAAGTATCCCGTCAACAAAAATGTTGGAATTGCTTCAGTAACTGAAAGTAAAAATAAAAACTATTCTCTTCTTCTCTTAAATATCTTCTTCAGAACAGTGGAATCAAACAAGCAGATTAAACCAGACCGGATTACAAAGCCCAGCAGGCCGCATCTGGCCCACGGGCCATAGTTTTCCCATGTCTGTGATATATAAATATATATCAATCTGTCAACCTGTCTGAATCCTTTCATTGTTGATGTAAGGTAATGTACAGTACCTTACCCTTTCTCCGGAAAAAACGTACTCATCACAGAGGTGTTTGCTACCTTCTTTGGACCTGCGTCAGGGGATCATAGTTTGATGTAACTTAGTGAGATTATTATATTTGACCTGTGACCTTTGTGGCAATGTTATTAATTGGCTTTTTATGTTTCATCCTCACAGCTGTGCCTCTATTAATTCAACAGGAAGCCATTTATGAAGGTGATTTAAGTCCTGGCCATCTGGTCACGGGTGTTATTACGAAGGACATGGGTTCTTAAAAGTGAATGAATTGACTCAGATTTTAATCAATGCTCACAATGTATGGTTAATACATTATATTATAATGTGGACAAAATATATATCATTTTAGTTGCCAGATGTTTTTTTTTTGTTGACACATATAATGTGAGGGCAGCAGCAACATTATTATCAGATCAGTGGTCAGGCCAGAAGAACTGTATGTACGTTGAACTTTCAACCTAAATGTTTCCTATAAAAACATGAAACATTCCATAAACATCTTTCTTTCGTGCAGCAAATATGGAGTGTACACACATACATATGCGAAAGCACCATTTATTCACCTGCTGGTACTCTTGTGGACCTGCTGATCATTAGTCAGATTTAAAGTTATTCTCACGTTCCAATGTGAGGAACCGCATACCTGGAAGGTAAACACCATTTATTTTGAAAGTTGTGTTGGAATGCTACGTTTGCAACAAGCAAAAAAAAAAAAAAAAACGGACTCCTGCATTTGTTGGGGCTTGATACGCCACGCAGATGTTCAGAACACCACAGGGAACGCTCTGACCTTTAACCCTTTTAAATTATTTCAATTAATATCACTATTGGCAAAAGGCTGTTGTACTACAGCTAGCTTGGATATGGGGTGAATTTGGATGAAATCTGATGTTTTTTACTTTGAAAGGAAACTCACCCTTCACATTTTCTAGGACAATGTGTTGATTGGTGGACAAAAACAAACAACCTGCAGCCTCTGGGCAGACGATGGAATGACGAGGGAGGATAAGACGAAATAAGTGTTAAAGTGAAGGGAATGAGTTAGTAATTACAGAAGAAATCAAGTCATCTAGTTTTGTAGAAGGCTACAGTTTGTTTACTACTAATTTGGGGTTTGGTTCATTAAACTAGTTCCATCTCCATGTTACTGAAGTGCTGCGTTTATGTGGTCAGAATAATGAAAGCAGAGTTGTAATGGCGAACCGTCTACGAAGAGCTTATCACGCCTTCCCTTTCGTTGTTTGATGGACACTTCGGTACAAAGTTACCGCAGCTGAGAGTTGTTAATGTTTTTAACATCGCACATCAGCGTTGTGTTTACATGCCGTTTATTGTACAAAGCGGCTGACTGGGTAACGAAGGGAGACCCTATTACAAACAGGCCTCTGGGAAACCGCCCGACGTTTGCATCATTCTTATTACACCTCCGCAAAACACATCCAAAATTCTCCAAACAGCTTGTGCAGCATGAGCTTTGTTTTATGAACAAACTGCCCTGAGGGTCCAACAGACCAATATTTATGTCCACATTCCCTGCCCTCTGGTGGCCTGCAAAACAACAGCAGCAGGCACAGACCGGAACAATAAAGAGAACTCAGAGGAAACCATGAGAATAACGCTGCGATGGAAAATGGATACGTTTTATTTGCGAAATATTTGCTGAGCATTCCTTTACTGCACTGTTACATATACTTAAAAAGACAACACTGCAGTTGATGGCAACATACAAAGTATATGTTTCTTCTGATACAGCACTGCAGCAGAATCCGCGGGGCACCCTGGGGAGGGAAGAGATGGAGATAAATCCATTTTTGATGAGCACTGAAAATCTCCTCACCAGGAAATGGAAAATGAAAAGGAATTCCTGCTTCTCAGCTGCACCACAGTTTTGCATATGAAAAAAGTAAGACAAAGAAATGATAACAATGCGTTTAGAAATAACAACACTGAGCTCATCCTGAATTATTTATGAGGGATGTATCTTAAAGGCAGCGTGCATGTCATGGCCTATATCTACTTCCCTCCCTTTTGAAAACACCAGAGAGCTGATAAGAGATTTTTTAAATTTAGTTTTTTTTTTTAGTTTTGTGTTATCTCATTTCCATAAAATGGTCTGCTGGCATAAGAAGAGTGAGGGGAACAAAAGCTTTTTTTGTTGAAGTTGCAGTACTTATGATGACAGAAGTGGAGCCAGTGTTTGTTCATCATGGCAGTGAAAGACTCCGTTGACTTTGCAGAGGATTTAGAAGTTGGACAAGCAGACTCAATCACATGCTCCCACAGACAAATGAAGGCTGCACACTCAGTTCCTTCTCTCTCCTGTCTCCTCCCGCCTCCCTAATTATGGAACTTCTCTCTGAGTTTTGCCTATTTTCTCACTGCCAGCCCTGCTTGAAGCAACGTTTTGCAACTTTGCACATTCTCAG
Source organism: Cynoglossus semilaevis (assembly GCF_000523025.1). Lineage (NCBI taxonomy): Eukaryota > Metazoa > Chordata > Actinopteri > Pleuronectiformes > Cynoglossidae > Cynoglossus > Cynoglossus semilaevis. The sequence goes on from NC_024315.1 coordinate 15,831,981, forward strand.
TGTTGGAAATAGTGATGAAATGGCTTTGCTGAAGCTCTTTCATTTCATGACCCCTGAAAGAGTTGTCAAAATGGATGTGTTAATCACAACAATTCATTAATTAATAGAGATCAAGCTGATTTAAATTGAATGTATTTTAACACATGGGCAGAGCTCTAATTGCTCTAATACACGTGACACATGTTATTAATTCTACCTCAGTGAACTAAGTTAGTCTACGGATGAGAAGCTGACGGCCATAACGGCCAAACAGATCCAATAGCAGCGCAGGCAGGGCAGGTTTTAACACAGTCTAATAGTGAAGCTAACAGGCTCACTACAGTTAGCACAGGTTAATGAGTGATCAGGAAACAACAGGCAACAATTGTAGTCAGGTACAGAGGGTTGGTAGACAAGCCAAAGGTCAAAGGCAAGTCAAGTCAATGTCAGAGACACAGGCAGAAAACAAGTGCTGGGAAATGTGAATGGCAGTAGACAGGACAATAACCTGGCGAGGAGTGGAGCTGTGTATACACTGGGTGGAGCAGGTGAGAGCAGTTACACTGATGAGGGAGTGTGGCTGCAGAGACAAGAATCCACCAAGTCTATGAAGTGACATTTGGAGATACACTTTTACATATTTGTTTTGACTTTTTCCATATTAATAGTTCCATCATTTGCATTAGTCATAAGTAAAACAACAGCTGATTTTTTTACCTAATTTATGATTAGGTAAATTATTTAGTGATGATATTTATCATGATTAATCCAAAGCTAACCTGTGATTAACAAGGTTAAAATTTCACATTTGTGTGACATTTTAATCTGCCCTAGTTTCTAAACACTGATGCCCCAGTTTTTAAACTTTATGACTGTGACCTACATTAAAGGTTCTTCTATCTTTTTAAATTTTCTTTGAGCAGGAGGTTCCACATTATAAGACAAGACTAATGGAACAAACTGATGAGTGATAACTACTGTTTCTAGTAGGATTTCTGGAACATTCACTCTTCCCTTTTATGACAAGATCATCACTTGTTTTTACTTTTACCTAAAATTCATTAACTTCTCACTAACCTGGAGTAGGTCACCTTATTATTGTCTAATTCATATATTATTATTTGTCTCAGAAAGATGTTGAGAAAATAAATCAGTTAGTCTTGTCTGTTCACACTCCCTAACAGTAGGTGGCGATAATATCTCTGAAATGCCACTTGACATTTCACATCATGGTAGAAGGTACAGCAGAGACTACATGAAATATGGATTTTCTTATATCGAGGACAAAGGAGGAGAAAAATCCTCAGAGTGTTTTGTGCTGCGAGGTGTTGGGATGTGAAAGCACGGACCTGATGAAACTGGAGACAGAAGACGGCTTCAGGACCTGAGGACATCACAGAAGTGTCTTACTTCATCATGCCTGGAGTAGTGATATCTTTTCTCAGGTACAAACTGCATCATGTTTTCATTCAATAAATCTGAGTTAAAGTTAAAAATTGTTGAAATAAGAAAAAAAAAACTTTTGAGAAAAAGTTTGAAAATTCTCTCGAATTTGGTTCGTGGCCTGGGGTGGTGGTGGGTCGTGAAACTAAACCAGAAAAGTGCTGTTCTGAACTTATCAGACATTTCAGTGATTCATTGAAAGATGCTGGGATTAAACTTTTAAAAATATAAATCACACTGTTTTTTTGTAAAACTGTTAGCATTTGTGTGTAGCGTAAACCAGTGGTAAACTCTCAGGTGGAGGTGCAGGACAAGGTCCATGGTCCTTTGTTCTTGGCTCTTTGTAGTGCTCATATATAAAGAGAGAGCAACGAAGGCCATGTTGACACAGCTGCGATACAACGACGGCGTCTCCGGACAAGGACAATCTGAGCCGCTGAATACGACTGCGGTCCCTGTAGCACATATGCCAGGTCTGTATGTGGCTAATATGCTAATGCCAGAAAATGTTTAGAAAACCAGGTGAATTATGTTATTCCACTAAAATGGAATGATTAGCTGTAGCACCTGGTAGCTGAATTAGCCTCTCTAGCCCAGACAGAAGTAGCCTGGACTATTGTTGTTATTGTGTGACATTGAGTAGGGGTCACTTAGGTAAGAAGTTGCAGAGAGGTGGGGCTGATCATATCAACTCACCCTGCTGTGTTTACATGAAGCTGTTGAGATGGAATTGTCAAAATGATCCACTCTGGAACCCACATTCGGAGAACATGGAGCCCCCACAGGATCTGTAGTCCAATCGCAGGCGTGTAATCTTAAGTACCAGTGCCTCAAACCCCAGATTGTATTCGTCCTGTATGTGAAAAAAGTGTGGGTGATGAAAATCAAAACCAATATGGGTTTGTTTGCCAGCTTCATACGGGCCCCGTGCTAATTGCCCCATTAATTCCCATGCTCATTTTGCACTAATGAAGCTCAAGTAAACCCATGCTGAGCCCACAGCAGATTAACTGGAGCTCATGTTACCTGAATGTGAGCATGTAGAGGAGTTCAGGCCATGGCTTAGGTTAGGGACAGATGGTAATGAAGCTTAAACACATTTCTGTAACATCTACGCAGCGTAATGCAACACGGCCATATGCTGGGAGGCGCTACAGTAAGTAGATTAAGGATACCTTCTGTACCGGGAGTGTGTCCCAATGATTTGAACCTAAAACAGATGTTCCCTACTGACACACACACACACACGGACATAAACACACACACACACAGTTTGTAGGTTAACAGCTGCTGAAAACTAGCCTGGTGAATATTTTAGGAAGCACACATATTTCCTATGCAGACCCTGCCCACCCCCTGCTGGTGTACTGGGATATCGTATTACTAAATAAAGAGCAAACTTTACTGAATAATACAACAAAGAAGGATGTGGAGTCAGGTCATGGGAATAACAACAAGACTAATTATGAACTGTGAGTCTGTCTATGTTTTTAGTTTTAACATAAAATGAATCATTTTTTCTTCAAACTTTTTTCTATTGGTTCATGTCTTCTTAAACAGCCACGACCTTTCCAACCTGTCCTAGATTATTTTGAATGTCATAGATAATGAGAACAAAGCAGTTGCAGTTCCAGCTCAGTGTCTTCAGTTTGACAGTCCTGGAAGTCGATCACACACGGGCCACACGTAAACACACCACCATTGGAAAAGAATTTCTTGAAATGGTAATAAAATACGGCCACCTAAAACAGACATGCCCTGGTGTTGCTGTCTCCTGCCCCCTACTGTCACTTTGTGAACAATTAAGCACTAAAATAAATTACGTGGGGTCCTCGGTTTACGTCATCCTGGAGTTACGATGTCCTCGACTTACGGCGTTCTGTGATTACGTCGCCATCTCCCATACATTTATTAAGAAATATGGCCACATAAAATAAAGCGTGCAAAAAATAAATAAAAATACAAACAAAAACCCAATAATTATTTATTTCCTGCTTATTATGGGAAATATACTGTATGTGTATGTGTGGTCACTTGGTCATCCAGAGCATCGCAGTTTTTCAACCTCTCTCTCTCTCTCTCTCTCATGGTGTGAGTGAGTATCTTCACTGGTAATCATTTTAACTATGATGTAAACAGTGGAACTGAATGGCGAGGATCCTGTGGAGTTATTTGTTGTTGATGTTGATTACAACAAGGTAATGATAAGAGTGTCAAACCGAGGCTTCATTAATCAGGAAACCACACATACTGAGAACCATCCTCCCACAACCTGATTCATCTCCAGCCGTAATAAAGCACTGGAAATGAGAGCGATAGGATAAAGAAGAGAGACCAATAACGGTTGTTTAACTACTGCAGTCACACGTGGTGACATTGTAACAATCTGTCATCACGTGGGTCTTTAGCTCTCCTTGAAACTCATGCATTTGAATGTTATTTCAGTAGCATGGTCTGAAAGTCTATTTCCTCTGATACTTTGAATCACTTACCTTTTCATGGCCCCGGAGGCAATTACTGTTTGGTTCTTCGTACATCTGGCCTCGTCTCTGCCTTTAGTTATTGACTGCCAGGCCCTAATGTGTTTCACCTTTGCTAAATTATCCCCACCTCTCACATTTATTTACCAGCTCCCCGTTTCTTTTGTTAGTTCGTCTGTAAAGTTTGGCTCAGTCCTGTCCGGAGCTGTTGTTTACTGCTCAGTCACCTGTGCAGAGAAGTGTCAGGTCTGTTCGTGATCTTTTTCCTGTGAGCGTTCTACGTTGTGAGTTTGATTTCTTGTTTTTTTTTCTTCCTGTCTGTGAATCTAACATGTACTGTTGTAGGTGGCAAAAAAAAAAGTTACTTTCAGAGAAATTTCTATATCCTAAGACAGACAGGTGTGAAGAGTGGTTTTTGTTTTTTTTTGTTATTTGTCTTAAAGTGAAACCGAGTCAAAGCTTTTAGAAGTTTTCGATAGAGTTGTGACATACTGAAAGAAAATGCAATTTCACAAAACTGTTTCCTGACATTGACTCTCTCTTTATACTTCAAAAGGCTCAGTCCTTGAACGTCACCTGTGCCTTTGCGATGCGTCATCCTTTCAGAAAAGTCAACAAACTGGGATTTGAATGCATCAAGCAGAAACAAGGAGGACTGAAGTCAGGGACTTTATTAATAAGTCTCAGACGTTGCACTGCTCTGGCAAAACTCGAGGGGAACAGATTATGCGCAGTGGACTGCAGGTGGAAATATCTCAGGTGGAGCGAGCAAGAAGAAAAAAAGGTTCCTGCTGCGGTTCTTACAAAGAGAGAGAAGTCTGCACGGCTCTGCACAGTCACAGAGGGGGAATGGGAGCAAAGACACATGAGGCCAACAGGGGGAGAGCAGGAGTGTTTATGTCAGTGTCACTGTATGGTCATAGTCAGAACTCTACATCTAACGCTGCTGAAAGGTGAGGTTTTCTACAACGGGACCGTTCACATTTGAAAGCTCGTCTTAAAGTCCTTGTAGTGCTGTACAGTCGGTTTTCCCCTGTCACTCCCAGCAGATTGCTGTGCACTCTGAGTCTCAGTCTGCTGGAGGGTTTTTTCTGATAAAAAGATGTTTGTTTTTTTTCTTTCTCAACATTGTCACCAAGTTGTCGTTCAATGTGTGATTCAATTAGATTTTCTACAATACAAACTAGGGATGTCTGATATTAACTTTTTGCCCATATCCGATATGTCGACATTGTCCAAACAAATTAATTTCTGATTTTGATATTAACGATATAGCCAGGCAGTGCCGCCTACTCACTAAGGTGAAGACATGCCCCCCCTAGAGGACAGAAGTTTCTCATCTGTATAAACCACTGTATGAGTTGTCGCGGGGCATTAAACTATTTTTAGAGCACACATCATTTCTCAAAACCCAGACATTGCGTTATTGAGTTTTCAATATTAGAAGAACCGATAACGATTCACACAGATATTGCACATTATATTAGAAGAACCAATAACGATTCACACAGATATTGCACATTATGCTACTATCAGGCTGATATTATTGGACCTCCCTTATACACATGTTGTCTTGTAAATATGAATTTTTATTTTACAGGTTTTTGTGGAAGGGTTCCACTCTTATTTTCATGTCAAAGCTGTAGAGTCCATTAATTTAAAAAAAAAATTCATCCAATGTGAATAAATTTGACTTGCCATGTTTTTCACAGGGGAATTAACATGAAGGAACACAGGCTGGAGTGGGAGACTTCAGAGATCAGCCCTGTGCTCCTGTCAGTAATCCACATGTTGAACCACAGGTACTTCACTCTAGAGTTCACTCAAGGAAGTGGAAGGACCAACTGAAGATGCAGATGAAGTAAAAACCAGGTCCAAAAACAGGTTCTTGGTTTTAAATCAACAGAGTAGTTCTGAGGGGGGTGACTCAGGGGTAGATACAGACAGCAGGGCCAGAAACAAGAACATGAGAACAGGAACATGGGAGGAAGTGCAGGAAATCACCAGGGCCGGTGCCGATGGTTGACCAGGTGAAAGTGACCAGGTTCATTACCAGGAGGGAGCTGTGGGGAGGGGAGGGGCTGAGCAGACGTGAGACGTTCCACTCAAGGTCTCCCTGATTGGTGAGTGTTCTGTCTGCGGGCTCATCCACGGTCAACGACACGTCAGTGCCCGCTCAGTGCAGGCTGTTACCTTGTGATTCCCGGCAGCATTTTGATATACACTACAATGGGAGAGGAGACATCACTGAACACACACCTCAGGGACTGTGAGTGTATAGTGCAGCCCAAGGTGTGACAGAATAAGGTTTAGTTTGTGTCTTGTCAGCAGTATTGTTGTCACTCCACAGTGAGGGTCAGAGCAGCTGTTAAGACTCTGAAGCAGGCTATAAAACATTATGAAGTAGCATTGAGTGGTGAAGTGGCAGCAGGAGGCAAGTCATTATTGCAGAGGGAAGAGACTTTTTTTTGTGCCTGCAGAAAATAAAAAGTTCCGTGCGTCGTGTGAGCGTTTAATTCATCCTGTTTAATCTAAAATGTTGTGGAGGACACGCAGCACAATAACACGGCTCTTTCATGTCATGTCCCTGTCATTTCAAGTTTTTTTAGCACAGTTTCTAACTGAAGCGGTAGGTTAAAGTGTTAGACAGTGAAAATGACAAGTCTTTGATTTTTAAAAAGGCTAAAATTCAACTTTATTTGATCAAAGAAATATGATTTCTTCCCTATTCGACTGGTCTCTTTCCTTTCCCCATTTTCTGTTATTTTTATTTAGTTCATACACAACGAAATATGAGTTTGTATTTAAATGTGTAAAATATACCTTACAATTAAGTTATTTAAATACCCAGTAGGTGTTTATAACACACAGTGAACACAGCTCCAACACTGCAAACACGGATGTTTTCAGTGTTTCGCCACAACCTTGTCTCCTCAGAGGACGGACTGTGCCCACGTCCCTGACATGACTGTAGACCAGAGTGGGCTCTCAGCATAATCCGAGCGCAGTGTCACGGGACAGAACCAGAAATCAGTCAGAGCCTGGAGTCAAGGAGATCCTTGAAATGGTACACTAACCCTCAGAGCCACTCTGGTCCATTAGGTCTTGAAAAACTACCAAAGTACAAGGTTCAGATCATTTGGTTTTCAGTAATCAGTAATAAAATGCTAATGTTAGCATTCTTTAATTATAACACTTCTTTTCTTTATTTCTCTGTAGTTTCTCTGTCTTCATAGTCAGTGAAACACATTTTATTTTGGCTTTACTTTCACATTTCCACATCCACAGTTTTTACTTGAATTCTACAGTTAGTGAGCATTAGCTTGGATTTACTGATCAATGTGTGTACATGCAGGAGTGTGGGATTTCCCAGTCATCCAGGTCGTTTCATACATCAACTGGACTGTTTTGGTGACCACTCCCCATTCCAAACAGACAGAGGTTGTGATCACAAGGTTTGGGAACTGAGGATGGTTCCAGACCAATGGGATGTCGGCACCATTTTTTCTCAGCATTCAGAAGTGAAACTAAAACAGTGTGGTTAACCTTAGTGTAACTGCTCTGGATGTGCATGTATCTCTCCATCCATACTCCATACACAATACATCACCACAACGTCACTCTACGGGTGTTGAGGTTATTGTGTTGTGTATTTATGCAACATTAATGGTAATGAGCAACTCAGTGAAAGTGAAACTTTACTGATGGCCCAGACTGAAATGACGCCACCAATTGATTGGCCTCGGTGAGCACATGCATTAATTTGACTCTGACACTTCAAAAGCTGTTGTGCTGGAGAAGGAAGTGTGTGAAAACAAACAACAATGAGAAATGCAAAACAAAGCTCTGAGACAGGTAACCGAGGAGAAGAGGGATTTTATGCCTTAATCAGAGTCAGTATGCAGTATGCTCCGATTGTAACGCAGGGAACAATTTCAATGGAGTTTAGTTTCCCAATAAAAAGCGCAGTGAATCACCAGATGAGAAAGAGTTTCATTAAAAAATCTGAAAAACAAAGATGTCAAAGTCGGTACATACCACAGTGGAGTGGGACTGTCTGTTCTGACGTAGAGGCATAATTTTGATGTCAGCATCAACGTGAACTGCTCATTTTGTCCAAACTGATTTTTGAATATGACAAGGACATGAAGAGTAAATGATATGTCACACTGGATTATGCCCTGTAAAATAAAAAGAAACGGCTCAGCAGAACAATGTCTTTGTGAAACCCTGATAACAGCTTTCACCGTTATTATTGAAACTTGTCTCTACTAGTTGGAAAAAAAAATCAATCTGGTTCAGTTTGTGTGGAAAAGATAATTTTTGCTGTTTTGGTATCATGATAAGAAGTGTCTGCCACGGTAATCGGCTTTCTGTGCAGTTTGGATTTTAATGTAGTCACTTTGTCTTAGTTTGCAAGGTTATGAATTAAAATAAGATAAAAACAAGAAAGATGACATACGACTGATTCTAAATCTGAATCAGGAAAATTGGTGTTTCATTAGCAGAGTGGATGAAGAAAAATGACAATTAATATTATAATGAATAATATTGATAATATTATTAATAAAAGTTATATATATATAACTTATAATATATACATTTTTAATCATATGTTGGCAGACCTTTATCTGCAGGTAACATCAGCTGCCACTAGATGCTACTAAAGAGATACATTTTGCTGTGGGCACTTTCTTTTTTTATTTTATCTCTGAATCTTTACAGCCTGTGCTGTGATGCGACTTTCCAAACACCAGCCAGATTTTTAGTCTCCACACTACAAACAAGCCTGTGTGGATCTCGCTTTGAGCCACTGGGCTGGTGGAGAAATACAAATGCAACAAGCCACAGCCGGCTACGGCCAAGTGAACACCATGTGACAACTACCAGAGGGGTGACTTCTCGGGACATAAAGCAGACAGAGCTGGACAGCAGCTTTGAGCAAGTGTTACTGGAACCTCACTTGTATGTGTGACGGGTCCTGTGTTCTTTACATTTATAGATTTAGCAGACGCGTTTATCCAAAGTGATTTACACTTCACTATGGAACCACATGTTCTGTAAACAGAAATGAATAGGGCAGCCAATAACTGCAACACTACCATGTCTGAGAGCTTAGATTTGTAGAAATATAGTCATATTACCTCCTGACATCACGGGTTGTAAAAAATGCCTTCCCAATCTGGGAAATCATGCTAACAGCTACCCTACAAAACCAACTTAAACATCGTCACGAACAGGATTCGAACCTGTGCGGGGAAACCCCATTGGATTTCGACTCCAACGCCTTAACCTCTCGGCCACCGTGACACATGTGGGGACGTGAGATGAAAAATAAAACGCATGTGAAGTACCTTCAGTGATTACTTACAGAGTAGCCATAATGACATGTGACCCGTTAACATAGCTTCCTTCAAACCACTGCCACTTTCTCCACCATGATGTTCTGCTGGTGTGACAAACTGAACTACAAAACTATCAACATAAAATGCCCATCCAATGATCAGCTATAAAAGGGATTTTTAAACTGTACTTGGGGTCCTTGACAAGTTTCATTCCTACTGTGACGTCCTTAGACGTAACTCACCTACTGTACGTCAGTACCTGTGTCAGTCACCTACGCTAACACAGTGGTGACATCATTATCTAAAAACAAGAAGAGTCTGACTCATGCCTGGGAGCCATAATGAAGGGCAAAAGTTCCTCCAAAAAAAAAAAAAAAACCAACAACACAGATACAGAAAGTGAATGCAGCACAATTGGATGTACGGAGTGCAACCAGTGAATCTAAACAAAGACGTCTTCTGCCGGCTAACGACAAATTTGATTTATCGCTTTACGTCAAAATTATGGAACAAGACTTTCTTAATGAATGTATGGGAGATGGAGACACAACAAACACCATAGGTATATATACTATGTATAATTTTCCCCCATCATTAGATAAACAAACACCATAGGTATATATATGTATAATTTTCCCCCATCATTAGATATTTAATTTGGAAAGCCTTGTTAGTAAATGTTTGCGGTCGGACAGTTTTTATTTTATTCTACAGTTAATTTTCATTAAGTCTTTACAATGTCCTTTTCCTTAAACTTCTTTTTTTTATTGCATTTTTCCACTCTTTGTCCTCTTTGGAGCTGCCCTCACTTCCTCCTTACTAATGATTCTGATTCACTGACTGTCCTCAATTTATCCTCCTCTCTGTCTTTATTTCCTCATTCATCAGCCCCTTGTCTGGCCCCGAAGGACTCCTGTCTGACTACTTCATTCTATCATTTACCACAAATACAGATTAGTATTGTGTTTTTAGAGAATCCCTCCCCCATTTCACATTTTATACAAAACATATTGAAAACCATTGACATTTATTGTAAAATCAGTCCTGAACTGAAATGCTACCAGCTGTAAAAAAAGACCCTTAATTATGTTTAGGGTCTGTTATGGGACCACATTTCATTTCCATTTCACACTTTCGGAGTGTAGGGCGTCTGATGATGTGGCATCAACTCACCAATAACTTCTCTGACGCAAATAAAACCTCCAAAGATGTTTCTTGTTCAAGTGGCATTCAAAGTGTCAAGGGCAGACATAAATTAACTGTACCCACCATTTCTTTTTCAGAACTAAACGCCAGTCCCGGACACCTTAGTGAGAGTATTCAGATATTGTGCTCTCAGACACTAAGAAACGTGTTTGTGTTTGTGACAACCCAGAATCTTAAATACCAGGACCTGGATTTTGATTTTCTCTCATTTTCCAATGCTAAAAAAAAAAAAAAAATTGGAGGAAAAGCCCTGAGGCAGACTATTGTAGTCAGAGTGACAGTCCTGTTGACCTGAGTTGGGAGAAGGCTCAAAGTCAACAACATATTTACGTATATAAAATACCAAGTTTCCTCAAAATATCTATGAAAATACTTGAACACAGCATTACAAAATATCCTGACTGGATACTTGGCCAAGAAGTTAGTCTATGCAGCTGCAAAAGTAATCCTTAGGACACTTGGCTACAAGACGAACACCATAAACAACAGCCCAACTACCATGACAGGAGACTACAGGCAAAACTCCAGGCAGCAGGGAGGGAAGTCAGCCAACTGTCAGAGCTGCAGCAAGGTGAGATGAAGAAGGAATCGTCTAATTGCCTTTGGAGACTGCCAAATGAAAGCTCACAGCCCTGTCTACCTGCCTGCAAATGTCCACATGACAGATAGGGGGCAGGTGACCAAACATATGGGAGAAGGAGGCACTGCACAGCACCAATGCTCAGCCATGCTGATGGACCTGATCGCAGACATCAGACCTCCAAGAAAGATGGTCAAAAACTGAAGCCGAGGAGCTCCCCTGATCTGCACTGGTCTAAACCCTCTTTGAGATCATCCCACAGATACTGCATTTGAAATCAAACAACTATCAGACCACGTTTCTGCACTGATGACATCAAGCTGTACTGAGAGTGAGGGTGATGTAGATCTGCCCATGATCTACAGCAACGATTCTGGAAAGTTGTCCAGTCTGTACGATCAAGGGAGGTTGAAGAACTGGAGAACTACTTGAAGGCAGCATATAGATGCACTCTCCCAGACCACCATGGGCCATAATGACACTATGGTCATTATAAGAGCAAGTTAACAGTTGTGTATTACATTTAGGTGACACAAAGTGCTCTTGATGTTGCCAGTCCCAAACAAGTACTGATCGATGTAACGTGCCCCACAGTTTGACTGTGTGCATATTCACAGCCAAGGAGCAACGGAATTTCAAAATACAAACAAGAATAATGACATTGTTACTGCAAAATCAAATACCGTGAAATCCCCAACAAATATTAAAACTAGAGACAGCCCGATCCGATACTCACAATCGGCGTTGGTCAAAATTTCAGAATCAAACATTGAAAAACAACAACAACAACAACAACAACAAAAAAACACAACTACAGAATGTTTTGTAACCATACCACAAAAAGACACTATTGCCTCAATAATGATGTCAAAAAGTTGTATCAAGCCATCCCAAAACACATGGAAGAAGACTTTGTTAAAATCAGTGATCAATGAATGTACATACGTACACACACATTTTTTTAATCAAAGATTCTTTATACTGCATTCTTGCTATTGTTACAGCCGATGTGACTTCAAGGACGCATTATAGCGCCCCCTGTGGGGTCATACGTGTTACAGAAGATTATATTTCTCATCTCAGTAGAGATCGACTTATTATACAAAAATAACCCTTAAAGTCGCAAATGCATGGATGTTTCCCAATTGGTGAGAAACTCCCGGTAGGGTTTCTGTCATATTGGTAAGGTAAATGGAAGTTTTAAAATATTCTTGTAATAATCCCCAAAGATTTACACCCACCACGAAAAGTGTACACCTACAACAGTTATTTAAAATATGGAGATTAGGTAATTAATTAATATTCCATTAGTTGGTGCAGGTACATACACTATGGATGATCATATTTGTGTATGTTTTATAATGTCAGATGCAAAACCTATTTGCTAAAACAAAACAAAAATTGGATGTTTAGCGGGCCACCAGCGCCACCTAGAGGGCTGCAAAAAATGTTTTGTACCTGTGGGCTGAGGACCATGGTAATGTATAGGTTATCAACTGAAGACACCAGAGATGTTATCCATGAGAAGCTCAGATGCAATGCAACTTTAGACCATGTGGTGACAGTATTGCATCAGTCAGATCTTTAACAAGCTCCAATTTACAGAGAAGAAGACTCCTCTACGCTAGCTGTAAGCAAAACAGATAGAGAAGTTTTTCAAACTAAAAAAAGTCGTGCTATAGGGAAGGGCAGAAGTGAGCCCAACAGTCTTTTGGCTACAGATGCATGTTGCTTAGCAACAGTGGCTACTGTACTTCTTCACGGAGGCTCTCAATAAGTCGTCATATCATTAAACTAAGGGCACTTTGTGTTTTTTTTTTTTTTTGTAATTCATTTTCCTCCAGTGGGACAGCACAATAGACGTCTGCACATCAAAGCATGAGAATTCTTAAAACTGGACTTAGCATCAAAACAGGAGTTACAAGGAATCAAAGAGCACAGCTGCAGCTAAAAGGTTTGCTGCAAATTATGTGACCAACGGTATTGGGTTATTTTTAAGTGAAGTGGTGCCTCCATTAAGACAGGCACTCTGATTGTCGGCAGGAAATTACCCATATAGCTTTTCCTGCCTTTTGTTCTCCACCTTTGAAAATGTCTGGTTTATGATGTGATACTGACATGAAACCAAGAAGCTGTTACATTAAGAGCTGGAGTCAAGAAGCAGGTGGGACCCAAGGGCAGTACTCCAGAGGCTTTTCTTAGTTTCAAGAAGTTTATTCATCGTTCAAAAATTCAAAAAGTATCAACTCAGTGAATTCACAGACCAGGCAGGAGCCGTCATTAGAGAGGAGCAAGAACAAAAACCAACAGGACATGACCACAACACACAACAACAAGGAGTGAGAGTGAAGGACAGAGGTATATATACCCCAGGGCACCAGGTGACACCAGTGAGACTAATCAACAAGGGATCACAGGACACAGGTGAGTGTGATGACACTGATGAACACAGGCAGGAGGGAAGGGAGACAGGCAGACCACAGAGCAGCCTCGTGAAAGATCAACTGCTTAGGTTCAAGGGCAAATTGCGTTGAGAAACATTTGGAACCACAAAGATCAATTTGGCTGTGAAAGGACAGCGGATGACAAATATCAGCATTCACCACAACAAAATAAAGAAAAACTGTAAAAACTAACGCATTCAACCCACTTCACTGACAAACAGAAAGTGGCATTTCACAATAAATATGAGCTTTGACCTGATTTTGCTGAGAGGTTAGCTAGACACAAAACAGGCTAAAATAACTGAGGCGCTCCGTGATGTGATTGGAAATATTGTTGTAGTACATTATTGCAGCACAGTTTATTGCTACTGAAGTAGACGAGACAGTGGATATTTCTACCAAAGTACGGGTGTGGTTTCATGTGAAGTAATTGACATTGTTTGTGAGGACAAAGTACCTCCAACAGCATCTATGAAAAGGTCATATTCTGTACTAAGACTAAAAACATAGTACAGGGTGTAATGTTAATTTAAAGAACATTTAAATTGATTTTGATGACTCCCTGTTCTCTCTAAATCTGAGTACATGCTCATTGAGGACTTTGGTCTTGAGTAGCCAATGAGGCAGGACCTGAATAAACGAGACCTTTAGCAGGATATGTACAAAATGGAATGAACTAGTTTTAAGCAGGATAAGTTTTGGTTGGATGACTTGGTCACAGTATCGGCAGCAGTTTATACATTTTTCTGTCCAGAGTACAGATGAGCAGGAAATGACCTTCTCTAGGGCTGAAAACAAAGAGGATTAAAATCTGGAAGCACAACAAAGTGGTGATACCTCAGTTATTGTCAAGGTGTTGTGGACACGTTCCAAATGGCCTCTTCTTCCTACATCTGGACATTCTAAATCATTGTCTTTATCTGCGACCCAACCCAGTCTTTGGAGAATTTCTTTGGTCGTCTCACATCATGTTTCCCATGAGTTCACGAATAATGTCTATTGACTTTGTTCATGAAGATTTGTGACCTTTAAAATATGGGTCCCCAGAAAAAACTGTTTGGAAAACACTGGTTTTAATGACTCGAGAGAATGACCAGAGTTTGAGAACAACGTCAAAATAATGTGTAACCACGACATGGATGGAATGCAACTTCAAGAGTTTTTATTTTGTCTTGTTTTTTTTCTAAATTGACACCTGTCTGGTTGCCAGTCAGATTTACTACTGCTGTGGCTTGGTGGACAAAGACATACAGGACTGGCAACAGAAGATGACCAAAGTTGTATCATTTTTTTTCGCGTTCAATCTATATTCTTAGTCCTCGATACAACAAGTCTCGATTTTTAGTCTCTTATCTTTTTTTTATTAGTAGATTTTGGATTCATATTTGATTTTTTATATTTTTTAAAGCTTTGCGACATACACTGTGTTGGGTTTTGCATCATGTCGTTTTATCACAGATGCAGTGCTAGCACCGGCAAAAGTTGGCGAGATTTCACAGCAATGCAAAGTCAATTTATAATAGTGAAACAGTACATTTGCCTTCCAAATGAATGAACACATCATATATAACTGAGAGTTGACAAACATTAAAGAATAAAAATAAAGAAATGTTATATCCATGGAATATCACATAGGATTAGGAGCATCAACAGGTTTAGAGCCATAGGTTGAATGCCCTGCATGGAAGTCAGATCATAATGGCACTACATCTGTTCAAAATGTCCAGTGTGCTTGGTGAATCTCTACTGAATCTCCATCTGTGCAACTGTACTCAACATTTACTTTGGATTTCTAGATGGGATGGAAGTGCGGCGTGGCATCGTGGGAACAGGGCTTGGGTTCGGGAAGGAGAGTTTTGCTGCTAATGTCAGAAAAACATGTCGTAATGGGGACTGAGCGTTGTAGTGTTGGTCTGCGGTTGTGTTGGACGGAAGTACTGACGGAGTCGGTTGGTCGTCATTTTGCATTAGGGGTAGTGGGTTTACCAAAGGTTTGAAGAGATTTTGTTGAGTGGGTTGAACCTTTAACCACGGGTGCTGTGCTATCTGCTTCAGGGTGGCCCGGTCCTCAGGCTTCTGAGCCAGACACATGTTTAACAAGTCCCGACAGCGCTGGGACAGCCTAGTGCTGATTCTGCATTTCTTCTCGAGGAATCCTTCAGTGTTAAACTGAGTTGATTTATGTACCATTTCAAAGAGTACCGCACCAAGTTGCCAGACTGTGGTGGGCCCAGCTTCGTAAGACCCATAAATCCTGAACTCTGGAGGAATATATGCATGCGTTCCAGAGTAGGTGCGATAACGATATCGTCTGTCTCTCAAAATACAGCCACATCCAAAGTCAATGACTCGAACTCTTGGGACATGGGAGAGAAGCTGAATGAGGATGTTTTCAGACTTGATATCCCGGTGGAAGATTTTGACAGAGTCCATTTGTAAATATGCTTCCACTAGCTGTTTCATTAGGATTTTTGCCATGGCCTCATTTAATGGACCATATTCTTCTAAGTATTGCAATAAGCCCACACACTGCTCTGGTCTCTCCATGACAAGAAGAATCTCGCGGTCCAGATCGTACCATTCTAACAATGATACGGCTGCTGATTTACCGACTGGCTCTGGTTCACCTGCGGCTTTGCACATAAGGAGCACCTCAAGGGGAATCACGTGTTTTATCCCATTTAATACTATTGATCGTCTCTTCACATCAGATTTAAGGATCTGTTTAATTGCCACTGGTAACTGGTCTGAGGTTCTTGTGCCAGCGTAAACAGATCCAAAACCTCCTTCTCCGATCTTGTGAAGTTGCTTGTATCTGTTGCTAAAGTCGTCCCTGCTAGTTTTGCCTAAGAGGATGGTGCTTTTTTCTTCTTGTTTCATGGATGTAGAACCTCTTGGGCTTTGGAGGGAAACACTGTCAGCATTCCTTCGCTTTTTCCTCGGCCCCTCTACTTTAGAGGATGTCTTTCTCTTTGAAGCTTTCATCATGGTTACCTCAAACAAGGCTTTGTTTGCTTTTGTGTTTCGTGCCATCTGGGTTTGGTGGTGCTGATACTTTTACTGTAAATCTTTCAGAGAGTGCAGAAATGTTAATCAGGTCAACATCAGATAGTCCGAAAAATGATTCATAAAATATTTCAGCTGTAAAAACTGTGACATACTGTCTGATTTGTGTTGGCATGTTCGGCAGGTGATGATGTCTCACCCGCACAGCTTAATCTTTCCTTTGATGTCACATACAGAATAGAGTGCACGCATTAGGGGTAATTACCAACGGAGTCCTTTGAAGTTAATAGGAAAATGATGATGGTATTGTACATAAAACTGTTGTTATCCCTTTCAGCAGTAATAGAAAAGAAATATGCAAATGAAACCAACCGTGCCAGCCAACAGTGCACAGAGACGAGGAGAGGGCAAAGATGAGAAGAATGAAAACTCAGAAGAACAAAGGCACACAAAATGAACTGCAGTTAAACACTATGGAAATGGTGTATGGGAATAACAGGAAAAAATGACTAGTCGATCCTGATCTACTCATTGGACATCACTGCTTTCAATTAACTGTAGGTGTGAATGTCTGTTTGTTTATATGTGGCCCTTTCAATGGACTGTTGAACTGTCCAGAGTGTACGCCGCCCTCGATGAGAGCGCCCTCGCCTGATGAGAGCTGGGATTGGCTAAAGCACACTCCCAACCAGGCAGAGAAATAAGCGGTAGATGATGAGTGGATGATTTCATTCATTCATTCATTCATTCAGTCATCCAGTCAGCAGCATCTTCCAATAGACGGGACAAAAATCATTCCATCACTACGTGTTCCACACCTGGTGACCAAATGTAATTTGCCTGGTCAATCTGTGTTGAGCCAAGTGCGAAGACATTTTGTCAGCGCTCTAGAGCAGCTATGGAGGTAATGACACTGAAACTTTCTGTGAGCTGCATTGTCAGCTCTCCCCTTGGTCTATTAGGCATCTGTTGAGAATCAAAGTGGGGTACAGTAGCTGCAGTGGGCAGAATAAATCACTCAGGTGCTGCTGCTGGTGTTAATCTCATAAAAATGTGTCATATGTGCTTCACTATCTGTAACATTCATATTTCAATGACATTCCTTTGGACGTAGTCCAGCAACTGTCTGCAGTTAATTAAATCTGACAAACTTAATACGCATCGTTCAGATCCTCCACGATCCTTTGTAGCGTTGATGCACAACAGTAAATACAGCAGAGATAATTCACCAAACAAATGTGTGTTTCCCACTGATACTTTGAAAATCAATGTCAGCCACAGTGTTGCTGAGTCAAACTATTTGATATCGGATCGTTCAGCAGAGGTGAAGACTCCGGCTTAGCTGAATGGCTTTAGAGGGATGACTTTGATGTTTCTAGAGTTGTTGGAGAGCTGGACTTCTTGTCCTGAGCATCGGTTAGCTTGAGCATTATTTTTCATTTAGGCTACACATTTTATACAGCATATGTAGTACCTCACACCAAGGTCTTTAGTGACGTCCTGCCTGGGTAAGTCCACATTTTAATAACATTATTATGGCTGAAGAAATCGTCAATATGTTACGCATAAATCTGAGTCGTTACGTTCTTTATTACGTACTTATCATAGAGCAACAAACCTCAGCACAATTCAACCACAGTTTATCTGATTAAAAAGGAAAAAATTAGGGATGTCCGATAATTACTAGCATAATTATGTAACATCTGTAAGAATCATTATCGGTTTTACCTCCGATAATGAAAACCTGATAATGCAATGCCTGGTTTTGCCACAAATGCTGGAATCGCTTGTGTGGTACTGAGAGGTTTACTGCGGAAAATGGTTGCATATATCAGTATGGGTTGATATTGAAACTAGAAAAGTGTTTGGATGATATTGGCATAGTGGGTATTAGCAAAACGTTATTATCAGACAATTTGGATTACAACTGCCATGAATATTCACAATCTGTTTTTGAAACGCCTTTAATAATAAAGCTATTTAACATACATTATGTCTAATACACTGATCCCAACAGACAAACACAGGATGACACCAGAGGAAGTCCACAGTGTACGAGTTCGTCTCTGTGGAACACAGCAGCGTTCTCATTCACGTTCAAGTCATTGCACATCTCGGCAGGAATCCAAAACAAATAAAGAAATAAACAAAGTTTTGGTACATTTGTCGACACAGTGCGTTTGCCGCCGCATTGGAAATATTCAAATTCAAGTTTATATGCACAGTGTTGGTGTGAACGAATGCATTACCACGCCTCGGCAGCTACTTTTGTTTACTTCTCTAAACACTGCGGCTAATCATGTAAATGTCCGTGTGTGTGTGTGTGTGTGTGTGTGTGCTTTCTCCTTTTTTTCAATTTTTATTTTTTAGTTTGTGTTGGTGTTTTGAAAACCATTTGTATTTTTACCATAATATGTACCTTCATAAAACAAAACAAACAAAAAAAAGCGTCTTTTGAATTCCCTGTGCTGATTAGGGCCCAGCAGCCTCAGCATCACTGATTGGGACTTTACCAGCTGATCTGACCGTTGTTCCATACTTCCACCAGGTAAGTATGGAAGGAAACTCTGATGTTCTGCGTACTACAGCTTTGAATATATATGGTCATTATAATTTAAATCAACTGAGGGAAATAACTTGAAAAACTAGCTCCAATTAATTGGAGCTAGCTAAAACTAACTCTACAAAACCATTTGTATGTTTTCAAAATGTTTTTTTCCATTTCTAAAATCAACATCGCTCCATCGCATCCAAAAACGCCCCACGAATCAAATAACAATAATAAAAATCTGATTATTTAAACTGTGTTGTAGTGGTTATAATGTTGCATAAACGTCAGTTTTGAAAATGTTGAATTTTCTGGGTTGTTTTTACAGGGTTAAAAATCCATTTGTAGAAGAGAGATAATGTGGAAACAATCTTTACAAAGTATTAAACATTTAGTAAGAAAATCACAGCCTCATTGCACAGCGTGACAACCAGAGAGAGGTCCAGGTCAAAATCCACCATCGTGCATCGCCGAGGGTTCTAGTGAAGGCAGGACCATACGTCAAACGTCCAGGAAGAGTTTGAGGCACAAAGAGACGCTCTGTGGTAAAAGGGCATCAGTAGAACAATTGGCAAACAGAATTACAATCCAAATAATGTCTCACACACACACACACACACATGCCATGCAGCGGCAGTGCCTGCAGCTACACGGGTAAATAATGGTGATTCAGGAAGATAGACAGAGAGCTGACAGGAGACAGAGAGCTCAGAGGGGAAACGGTGGACAGAATCAGCAGACAGGGATCAGACGCCGGCGACATCGACAGGCAGGAAGTTCACTGGAGGCAGACTAAAGGCAATCACTGTGAATATAATCACTGTTTTCACACATGTAGAGGACTTTAGTGTAGAAAAGGTAATCACAGAGGGGAGGGGCCACGTCAGCAACAGTAACAGTCCAGTTTGTATCATACACCATACACACTCGTTCACACACACACATAAATACATCCCATTAATTGTAACAAATGCAACTGATAACGTTGTTTCCCGGCTCAGGGAAGAGCTGTAACAAATAGTTGTGGCTGAGGGTGAGGCAGAAAGGGAGAAATGACAAGTGCCAAATGTCTTCATTAAATTCTCATTTCTGAAGTCTCGTTCTGTCTGCCTCTCTAAACTTTTAATAGCACTTAGTAAGTGTCTGAATCTCCGACTGTGCGACAGCCTTTCATTTCTCCGTCTCTATCTTTGTGTATTTTCCCCTGATGTTTTATTTCAGTGACATTTGACGCCGTCACATTGACAAGTCGGTAATCGTCTGTCTTTTCCTGACTTCCTGTTTCATTGGTCGACACCAGTCAAATAAAAAGCTCATATAAACCAACGTGGTCCACAGGCAGAAGCTCGACCAAATCTTTTATATTACAAAAACCTCTGTTTTGTTTGCACATTTTACCCTGTGACAGCTAACTCCTGTGGTGGTGCTGGTGGTGGTGTGGACCGTGGTCACAAACCTTGAACAAATGGACTGGGAGTGTTTTCCTCTTCCTCACATTATCCAAACTGTTTTGCGTTCAGAGCCAGTCAATTCTTTACCGTAGCGGTGACAGCTCTGGAAGCAGTTGTAACAATCATCGTGACATGGATATTTCCTTGTTTTGCAAGACGGTGACAAACAACATCCTGGGAATCGTTGACAGGCTGAATTTTGGTTTGTGGATTTGGAGAGGTGAATAAACAACATAAAAAAAAACATTGAAGCAAAACAAGAAAAAGCTTTACATCAGGAGTGACAGAGAAAACACTGTTCAATATATGGTGCTCAAAATGATATGTGATGTGTTCAAATGAGTGACAATGAAATAGAAAGTGAAGGACGTACACACAGTAGGAGCAGAAACTGTGGTTCAATGTCATTATTATTCTCATGTGTTTTAGTATATTGTGTGGTGTACATATATACTGTATGTGTATAGTGTATATTGTGGGACTAAGTTCCCACAACAATAGCTATTCACTTTAAGTGTCTCTGCAGGTAGAGCCTCAGTAGGAACACACAAAACACACAGTCATGTGACAACAACATACAGACCATCAGTGTTGTTGCCTCTCTCTCTCTCTCTCTCTCTCTCTGACAAACACTGATGTCCCCGTTTCAAACTGCTGAATTAAGGATTTTGGTGACGTACAGTTTCTGTGAGAGACAGCAGTGGGAAGGCAAACAATAACTCTTCACATCACCCAGAAACGCCACAGAAATATACAGTCTGACAAAGGCAACAAGAACAGCCACATTTGAACCGAACCTCGATCTGACAAAGTGTTTAAATATTACTGGAACCTCAGAGGACAGAACAACATCCACGTTTGATGATTTGTTTTTTTAAACTTAGTGTGCTTTTCACATCCAATAGGAAGTCTGTTACATGTTACTAACATCAGGCTGCTATAATTCTATGGAGAAACAAATGATAGTGATTTAAAAAAAAAATCTATTCAGTTTCTCTGAAATAAGCAGATGTTATTTCTCCTTTTTTAAATTTGAAGAATCACCCAAAGGGTAACTGTATTCTCGCTGTGAATATTAATTATTTCTCATGGACAGACAGAATTAATAAATCATAGACTTCACTGATACTGGGGAAAGAACAACACACTAACAATCACACATCCAAAACTGCACGGATGACTCCAGGGGCTTCTCTTCACGTTGTGGAGAGGGGTATGCTAAATAGTTTTGTAGTGAACTGTGTTACACTTTGATTGGTCCGTGTTTTTTAAGCCTTTGGAGAAAACATATAATTAAAAAGACAAAATGTATTTCAGATTATTTTCACCATCCTCCTCCTCCTGTCTTTCCAGGCGCCCACACTACTGACTCTGAAGACCTTAGGGCACCCTGGCAACACATGAGGCTGAAATACGATTGGGTAAAAAACTTGAGGATACACGACTATCAGCAGAGCAATCAAGTGAACGGTTAGCATATTGGAATTAGTGTGTTTGGAATAAGAAGTCATTATTTTGCAAATAGCAATTTGCAAGACACTTAGCATTTAACTCACAGCAGTGTCAGTGGTTTTAAAGTTTGTGTTTAACATTATTTTGTAATAACTTGTGTTTAACCCCCTCATCAAACTAACCTTATACTCATCACATTTATGACAATGTTTTAATTCAATTTTTCATTTTTCTTTCATGGAAAAGATTTCTTTTTCCGTTTCATGTCTGGAGTTTTTGATAGAGTGCAGTCAGTCGCGACCGTCCTTCCAAATGACACACTGTGTAGTTTTGTAACCCTGGAGGAGGCAGGGCCATCAAAGACTTTAACGGATTATGGAAAGTAGTTCTCAGTGATAAATCTGGATCAGGATTTGTTTCGACACATTCACATTCTGTCTCACACAGAGGGGAAACTGAAGACGAGGTTGACACACACTTCAACTTATTGCCACAGTCCAAACTGTAAAATTAGAAAGAAGGCACATTAACCTCCTCCACAGTAACACACACGTCCGCAGACGCACACATGTGGATTTTGAAACTCTTTGGTACCGATCCCGCCATCAGCTTGTAACATCGACTGGAATTGTGTAACAGAGTGAAGTTTGTGATAAAAGTTGCCCTTTGCCTTTTTTGATTTGTTTTGATACCGCCGTAGTGTGTTTTATAAAACTCTCCCGACGTTCGTTCTGCCAGGCCTTTGTGTTTTCACTCCTGCCTGCAGGTTTCTCGGCAGCACGCTCTTCTAACAAAGAACAACGTTGAATGTAGAGGGAATAACCACATCACAAACATCTCTCCCCCTTTAAAAAAATGACAAGTGAAAGTCAGAAGAAAACCTGACTCCATTGACTGTATCCTGTCCTTCACACTGGGAAACAGTGGAACAACCTTGAAAACAAACTCTCATTAGTGATGCACAGGACAGACACCACTGCACCACAGGCCCACAAGTAGCCGTGAATACTTCTTCAATTAGACAAAACTTTCTTTTTTGGGCTACGCCCTGCACGATGACCTGTTAAGATTCAAGTACTGAAAACTACAAGCAAACGGAATTAGCTAAAGTTGGGGAAGAGTGGGGAGAACAAAAACAACAACAGGGGGCAGTGTAACAGTCTTTCGTTGTTAGTACCACAGCTTTTGCCAAAGAAACGTTGGGGTATTTGTCCACTCTGCTCGCCAACAATTTCCTGTGCAAACTAGACGGCGAGTTTCAACGCCGTACGTCGCAATGATGGAACAAGACTTTCACAATAAATATATAATTACGTAACCACGAAACACCGTAGTTTGAGGACGTCGTAAACCGAGGACCTGCTGTAAACTGTCTTGGCAAGAAAGACTGATATTAATATGTACTTTTATCACACTGAAGAGAGTGACTAAGCATACTACTATGTCATTACTCACACCTACAGCCTAAAGGGGGTTTGAACCTCTCTTTAAAATCTCACTTGAAATATTTTGATGAGCAGTACTGACCACTTCCTGTCTCCTGTGTCCACACCCTTTGTCCACCTGTGACCCCTCCTGTGTTTCCCTCCACAGTGATCACGTCACATCTCCCACCTGCGTGGGGAGAGTAAGCTAAGCTAACACTTCTTATACTAATGCCTCTCCTCAGCCTGAGCCCACTGACGTGGCAGCGGTTCACTCTGACTCCCGGCCAGTGTGTTCTCCTCCGTAGCTACTTTTGTTTCCGCCTGTGTCACTGCGAGCACTTCTTCTGATACCGCCTCCTGTGCATCCAAAAGAGTAATCTGTGGAAGTACGTGGACGCTTCACTCCCAAGCATTTTCCCCGTTCTGCTGCCAGCTCTCTCATTGTCTCATTGTTGCCTGGAGGGTTCTGTCTGTGGGACCATGGTTTCTGGAGCCCCTGCACTAGTGGAACAGCTCTGAGCCCATCACAAGGCCGGAGGAGGAAAAGTAGTAAAGAGTGGTCAGCTGTGTCCTCTCCTCCTTTGTCTTTCACCCGACTTGACGTCTCTTATTGATAGGCTGTGTAAGAAAGGAATATTTAGTGAATAATGAAAGGGATTTGATGTACGTTCTTTTCACGGACCGCTGCAGGCTAATTTCCATAATGATAATAATTATGATAACAACAACAACAACAACAACAACAATAACATCATTATATACAGCACTGATTGACTGATTATCAGTTTGTCACCTTCAGACCTTGAATGTGTTACACAACAACATCTTGAAGTCTAACACTGATCACTGTGGCGTCTGAGATGGTAGTGGACCATGATGGAGACGGAGCAGTACCCCCCCCCCCCCAACCTCTGTAATTCTCACTCTGTGCCGGTTCCTGTGTAAACGTTGCCTTAGGGAGGTTTTTGTACGGATTAAACTGTTCACCTGAGCCGCTTCAAACTCTTCCAGCTTTTATAACGTGACAGATATTCTTCATCTACTTTTATAACGGCCCACAAATAGCCCTGCTGCTTACACAAAAACCCAAACTGTAATTAAAATTGATGCAGTTCCGACTATTCATGAGGGAATCATTGCGCAAATTATTTTTGCATAAACAAATTTTTTTAATTGAAAAAAAAGGTGTAGGTCGCACACACACACAGGTGACATTCATCAAAAGACATTTTTAATTTTACCTTCTAGCACAGCATTAATTAAAAACTTAATATGGAGATTAGATGCTACGCCTGTGGAAATACTAGGCTTTTATATTTATGTAAACAATTAGAAGGTATACAATGTAAAAAAAACATTCCAAATAACTGCATCTTGGGCTACGTCCAAGACGTAATGGGATGTGAACTGAGGAGCGACCATTTTCACCAGAATTTTTAGAAGGTCCTGGGTTCGAGCACCAGAGGAACAACATCCTTAACGGTGCCCCCTGTGGCAGCCTGTGTGGATTGCAAGGTCACATTCTGACAGACAATAAGCATGTATTAATTTCACAGCATGAATTAAAGTACTTTTCATTAAACTAACAGTCTTTCGCAAGTGCTTTCAAAAAACAAAAAACCTCTCTCTTCCACTACGCCCCCAGATATGCTGAACTGAACTCTCTTTTATTATCCGTGCACTCCATTTGCCTTGTGTGCTCTTCTTGATTCTGCTCTCTTGATTTCAGGATGTTTTTTGTTAATTTCCAAGCATCAGTGCAGCACTGCCAGTGTCCCGAGGATACTTGGAACTTGTAGGAGCCTTGGCAGGTCTGAAATAACAAACACAAGCAGCCAATGAGACGTCACTGTTCCAACACAGACAGTAGATCCATCATTAATGTTTGGTTTAAAGTTGTTTACTGAAAGAACTTGAGTGGACCGTGACAAGTAAACTGTGGAAATGTGTGTGCCAAAGCACAGTATGGCTGCTGTAGTGCTGTGAACAAACTTCAGTGTCTGTACGATGTAGGTTTGTGGAAAATGACAAATTAAGGCTCTTTTTTCTTCTTCGCATTTCTTTGTGTTTGTTTTTTTCTTCATTTTAACACGGTTATATTATGTACACTCTAAAACCATAACAACCACAGCGATCAGTTTGACCTTTTGTATCATAGACTGTTTCAATGATAATGACCGATAATATCGGTCGTTTGATATTATCGGACATCTCTATTTAAAACTCAAGCTCCATTTAATTTGCAAATTTTAACTGATCTAAAGACATCATTTACTTTGTATGATTTCCTGGATTATAGTAATGCCATAATCCGTTGGGCTCAGGCAAACTTCCACTTCCTGTCTACAAATTTGAAATTCTGCAGCTCACCGTTTAGCTGGAGCTCAGAGGAGAGAGCATATAAGTACTACTTTGTGTTTTCTCCGTGGGTTTTCTGCGAGCTATAAAATTGATTTTAGAGTTCTTTTGTGGGAATATAAATGTTTAAATGCTATTGCTCGCCCCCTGCCTCTCTGATCTGCTCCACACCTACACTCAGTCTACGTCCCTAAGGCCTTCTGATCTGCAGTCCTCGTTTGTCCTCAGGCCCAGACTGAGCTCAAAGGGGATTGGGTATTTGAGGTAGTGGTCAGAACAATGTGGAATTATTTACTGATAAACATTGGACTGGCAACGTCACTGCCTGATTCTAATTGTTGTTTATTTTCTAAATAAGGGCACTATGATCATAACAATGTATGAAGTGTAGTGAAATGTGTATTTCTGTTGTGGTAATGCATTGGTAAGTGGTCCATTTTTTTCCAGCTCACCTCGCCTCTCCAACAGACCAAAGAGCTGCTGTGATATCATATTCATAAAGTCTAAACAAACAAAAATCAGACATTTAGAAAAAATAATATTTACAATGCACAAGCACTGATAGAGAAATGAAGGCATTGCTTTGAGTGTGTGTGTGTGTGTGTGTGTGTGTGTGTGTCAATGCCAGACAGGTTCCCTGATGAGAAGAACTGACGTTGACAGAAGATGTTGACACACTGTCTTTGAAGCGACTGCTGTTTTGTCTGCTTCCAATGCTGAGTGAGGACGCTGCAGTCATGTGGTCCTTGATTGTTCTTTATCTCTGTTGCTCCTAGAACGGAGAAACAGAAGATTTCTGAACAGCATGTTAAATACAAATAACTTTCTCACTTAATTATGTGCCTGTTCTCCATCCGTATAATATACATGTCTTTGTAGAGTTGGTTTATATAAACACACAGATGAATACATACATGTGTATATATATGTTTTTATTTAGTTTATCTTCATTAATGTCCAACCACATGACTGCACTGCTGACGGCTGCTGTACATGTTCGGCTGCTGCATCATTCACAGTTCCAGCCAGTTTAACCAGTAGCTAAAAACATATCAACTGTTAAGTTCGGACATCATGGAAGCAGGCAGGACCCAAATGCGATAACAGGGAGACTTTCTTCAGGTGTAGCAAAAAAACAAAAAAAAACAAACAAACTACCAGCCATGGACTAGTACTCTGACACAGAATACTAGGAAACACAGAACAGGAAACTCACAAACAGATACAACACAATGATCCCACAAAGACAGTGTGAGAGAGGTATATATACCCAGGGCACCAGGTGACACCAGTGAGACTAATGACAGAGACACAGGTGAGTGTGATCTCACTGATTAACCCACACAGCAGACAGACAGGAAGAGGAGACAGACAGACCTGACGTCAACAGCCTCAGCTGCTACAAAAATCACATTATATCGTTAATGGTTCCAAACAATCACTGATCTGAGGATTGTCCCGTTGAGGTCACCCTGATGTTTTTGTTGTGTTTACCACTGGTTCTGAGTCAAATACTGTAGCTGTCTAAATGAGGTCACACAGAGGAGGGTGGATTCTTCTTTCTTCATTTTTGATTTCACGTTAACAACTGATTTAAGTCTACGTTGTTCATATATTTTTCCAGAAGCAATCTAAACATTTAAGGAAAATTGTTAAGTTACTTTTGCTTCTCACAAATTTTTAATTCCTTTTAAATGAACAAAAAGATTGAAACCAAACCGTGACGTGAATACAGACCAGATTAGAAGAAACTTGTGTTTAAATGTTCTCATGAGCAGATTCAGTAAGATCTTGCTGAAGGACTAAAGGGGACGTGTTTAATTCCATGTCCAGAGGTGTCCTTGTTAATGGCTACTTGTGAAGCCGCAGGATGAAGTGTCCTGCTGTGACGGAGAGGACAGCTGCTCCAACCGTCCTGCTGCTGCTCAAAATGGTTTCCTTCTCCAACACCAGTGACCTGCTGCTTTTCTCTATCCTTCACAGTTATTTTAACAAAATGAGGGCAGTACTGGGAGCATACGGGGATGAGGGAGAGTCCATGGGCAGTGGAGGACAAAAACAGCTTGCAAAAGTTATATTTCTGAGTTTTAATGGCCATATGGCCCATTTCTGAATGGTTAAGAAGTGGAAAAAAAAAATAGACAAAAAGAACAGAACAGTGGTTGTTTTGTTTGGTATATCTATTTCTTAACATGTATTATCTTCAGGTCAAAGGCACGGAGCATAGAGCAGGGTTTCCCAAACATTCCCATCCCAAGGCCCTTCAAGAAGCATCAGCTTTGGCATTAAGTATGTAAAGAAACATCAACTTTTAGAATTGATTTTCTTACTTCTATTCACCATTTAATAGTTATTACATTTGTTTAGCATGATACAAGGATCAGAATATGTATTTGTTTCTCTCTCTGTCTCTTTTTGTCCAACAATAACAATATTTCTCAATCTATTTTGAAACATATGGCACATATGTTACGTAAAGAAATCCTACAGCACACCAACAAAAAACAAGCAGCCAATATCCTGCCCTAGCTTGGACTTCCACCCCCTAAATTTTACAACTTCAATACGTTTTAGACCATTTAAAGATCTCTTCCAATGAAACTTCTCACCAACTTTGCACCCATTTTAGCACGAGTTGTTAAAATAAATAATAATAATAAAAAAAACTGCTTTAGCTGCAATCGCTAACCATTGTACTGAGAATACAATCACATAAAAATCCTAATAACTGCTTTAACTGTGCGTGCATCTGTGTGGAACACTACAGTAGAAGCCTCAGCCTTCCAAGGAGTTGCGATCTCTGTACGCTCTACATATTCACATTGTCAGACATCGTAACTGTTCTCTGTGAGGAGCGTGCGTGTCTGTGTATGCGTGCACGCCTACGCCTGTGTTGTTGTATGTATTACACAAAAGAGGAGCTGTTTGTGAATGTTGGCGAACAATTGTGCGAGGTTGATGGTGCTGCGCTCTGGTCTGTGTGTGAGTGTGTGTGTGTGTGTGTGTGTAGACCTGTGAGTCCAAGGCCTTGAGTTTCATACTTACGAAGCACAAACTTTTCATCTTATTAGCTGATTCTGGATGAACCTGGTTATTTGTGTGTACAGTACACACAAATTATTTTGCTTGTTATTATTATTTACATGTATCTTCAGATATAAAGTTTCCAGTAGTGGCTGAATATCATTTGTTTTTATTTACCGTGTAAACTGGAATCATTGGTGTAAGTACACGCGCACGACCGCTTGAGTAGAAACTACACCAAAGGGAAAAACAATCCTGAGCAAAGTGGGTTTCTATTCCCAAGTCATTCCTACAAAAGCGTGAAGATGATCGAGTCGCTCCATATTGAGTTCAGTATTTAATTTCCTTAATGTCCCAGGAGCCGTGTCTCTGTTTCCAATTTCTTCTTCTCTGGGGATCAGAGTGTGGAACAACAGTAAGGGCTGCGTCTTTCTCCTCCATCTCCCCCGGTCCATCGTTTTTCTACTGAACACAGGATTGATGGAGAAGACAGGTTAATGAGAGCGCTGGCTGTCGTGGCATTTTTTTTTATTAACATCTATTCCTGTCTTCTTTCTGTCAAAGCGTTTGGAATCAATTCAAATTCTTTATGCACTTTACTGGCACCAAACCAGTCTGTCTATGTGACCTTTTCTACTTTTTTCATATTTCCTAGAAAATGACAAAATAACATGTACAGCTACTACATATATTTACAAAATAAATAAAAACATAAAACCACTTTAACTTAGAATACTCGATGTAACCAGTATTTTAAAATCAAAACAAAGAGCGTACAGCACGTAGCCACCATCGCAGAACAGTTCGTGGTTCTCCGTTCTTTTGTCTTTCCATTCTCTGTGAAGAGGAACCTAAATATAATTTTAATGATTCTTTAACTGAGATGAATTGCCCAGTGCTTGTATGGTTTTTATATTTCAATTTCTTTCTCTTTTTTTCTCACATGATTAACTTTAATCAGAAATGAAACTTTCTTTTGCCGTTGTTACGTATCGGTGTGGGCGACTGGACTCTAACGACAGCCGTTGTTAGGTGAAGGATTTATTATAATGTTGGATGAAGGTAATTAAGGAGAGGAGGAATGGAGGCCGAAGGACTGCACGGAGCAGGTGGTGGTAGAATGAGGCGGGGCAGGTGGCATGGAGGCTGGCATGGAGCGGGCGAACGGAGATCAGGAGGTAAGCTGGGATAACGGCTCCACAAAGAAGACTTGAATGGAGACAAAGGAGCGTCAGAGCAGAGATCTAAGAAATTAGTCAAATTAACGACGTAACGAGGAAGACTGAGAATTGCCCCGGGCAAATTACCACTGAACGAGTGGAAATGATCTGGCAGTGAAGTGAGTAAGAGCCAAAACTGACCTGAGAACAGATGACCTGTGTGGAGAATAAGCACAGGTGATTAAGGGCAGGTGTGGAGGCAGAGCTCGGTCATCAGCAGAGCTGGGTAGAGGAGCCAAAAATTCTACTCAAGTAAAAGTACTGTTACTTCAGAATAATATTACTCGAGTAGAAGTAAAAAGTAGTCATCTAAATAATTACTTGAGTAAGAGTAAAAAAGTACTTGGTGAAAAAAACTACTCAAGTACTGAGTAACTGTTGAGTTACATCTGATACATTTTTACTGAGCATTCAATCAACTAGACAAAATTACAGAGAGGAGAGTTTATCCTATCAATGAAATAATAAAATAAAACAAATTAATTAAATACCATAAAATAATATTAAGGATAAATTCAAGTATTTCAATAAAAAATAAAAATCAATGAAATAATACATAAAAAAACAAAACAAAACAATTTTAGGTCAAACCTACCACAACATATTTCCTCAGGTTAGACGTTAAGTTTTTGAATGCTGAAATATCCGTTTGTTTTGGGAGAGACAAAAGACACCGCGTGATGAACGAATAACGAGCTCAGTTTAGCCTGATGTAGCGGAGTACTGTTTCTACTTCATAACTCTACTCAAGTAAAAGAAAAAAGTATAGTGATTTAAAACTACTCCTGGAAATATTTTATTTTGAAAAACTTACTCAAGTAAATGTAACAGAGTAAATGTATCTCGTTACTACCCACCAATGGTAATCACACACACAGACACAAGAACCATAGAAAACCAAGTACAACCAGATGATGAATGCCTCTCCTTTCAAACTTTACATTTTCTTGAGTTTCATTCATGCAAACCCCCCCCCCAAAAAACAACAACAAACAAACAAAACAAAAAAAAAAGATAGAAAATCCCAAAACATGGTTCAAGATGTTTAACCCTGATATGATTTGAAGCTGAGGAGTGGACTGTGTGACTTCAGGTGAGTACAGTATCAGAAGGCAGATCAATAGTGGTCGACCAGGATTGGTCACAGGCTGCGATGAAAACCGCTGAGCTCTGGCCAAACTCATGCACCTGGAAAAACAAATAAACAGGAAACGGCAGTGGGCCTCGCCAGCACAGGAGGTGAGGACAGAGGTATTGGTGTATTGACAGGGAGGAGGCGACAACATGACACGTGTGCAGTGGATCATGTAATCACTATGGCAGCGGGATGCACAGGAGGGGGGAGACAGGGGGAGACAGGGGAAAACAAGAAGGGACACAAAAGCAGGGGCACATAAATGATATGGAGGTGGTTTTTTTAACCATGATTATTGTGAGCAAATGTTATAATTTTATTGTATTTGGTTTAGTTTTCAATGTGTTTGAAAGTTTACGACACCATTGTAGTGTTTTAACACGTTTAATCCACAGTTATAAGAATTATCATCATTGGTTCAGTGGTGAATACTGACTCTAACTGTAACCACAGTCGCTACTGTTGACTTTTTTTTTCAAACGAATGCCTAGAAGTGTGTAGAGCAAAACAGTTTCTCTAATCTTTAACAGGAAATCTATGAAGTATCACAAAGGAAGTGACCGTCTTTGGTGTAATTCACGTGAATGTGAGTCTGAATGGTTGTTTGTCTCTACATGTGACTCTGTGATGGACTGGTCAACTGTCCAGGGGGCCTCTAGCGCCCCCTCTGCCCAAAGACACTGTAAAAGAATAAATGGTAGATAGTGGACGGCTGGATGGTACATGGTACAACCTGAACCAGAGGTACTGAGTGAAAGAGTGGCTTTACTTCCCTACTTCTCAGTTTGACCCAGTGATGGACTGTTGATTTGGGTCTCACTCCAGCCCTGAAATAAAGTGGCAGAAGAAGAGGGGAAAAAACCTTTAATTATTATTATTATTAATATTACTTTACAACAATAGTTATAAGTTGTTGTGGTTGTGTGAGCTTCACCATTACTTTCCATTTATACCATAAACATAGTAGAATTCAACTTTAGTTAAATCTCCAATTAAACAGCTGTCTGTGTCGTCCAGAAGGCTGATGGGTGCAGCACTGGATAAACAGTGTTATCAAGGCTGTGGTGGAGCAGTGGTGTTCACCGCTTACCTCATATACAAAGGATAAACTATAAAGCACCACATACAAAAATTAAGATCTGAGTCAACTCAAAGGGGCAAATGGCTTTGAACAGAGCCGCCGTCTTTCCTCCTGTTATTTACCTAAACCTTTAGCAAACAAGGTGTTTTACTATCGCGTGCGATACGACATATTGGGGGAAAAAAAGATTGAAATATCAGGTTTTAAAGTATACACACCCAAGGTACACAATTCTCTGATGAGAATTCAGAGGTTTTTAGGAAAGAAAAAAAAATACATTTTTATATATTATATATATATATAACAAAATTTTCTGTGGGTGTTTCATTTCATTGAGAGTGTGGGAAAAGACAAGAACATTTAAATAATACCCAATAATAAGTATTTCTAGTGCCCAAATATTTGCCACCATGCAATGTTATTGGAGAAATAAATCAAAAGTTTAACATGGAACCATAGTGCAGATAAAATAATAACTACTTTCACTTGACAAAAACCTGACTTTTACTTTTCAAATATTCAGGTTTAAGTTTTTTTTAACATTTTGGATTTTTAAAAAAAAACAATCTGTTGTCTTGGCAAACTTTGTGGAGATGTGTCACAACAACATTAAACACTCCACACATTGATTTCTTCTCCGCCCACTGACGCCTTCAGGTTGTGGACAACTTCTTTGTGTGTTTTCTTTGTTTTCTGGGCAGTGGCTTCAGACCAATATCCCACACAGATTCTTCGTTACACACTTATACAGCCGAAGATCATACAGATCACCCAAACATTTTTAGCACTACAACATCAGTGTGAAATATGAAGATGAAGAAACTGTTCCAGTTTGGTTTGGACGGAGGGAAAATATGATTAACTTTTAGTAACTTTGTAGAAAACGTCTCACTCTCTCTAACTTCAGTTCATGCTAAAGGCCATCCAACTGAGTTCTATTATAGTGTGTACCTTCCCTGCATCCTAATATCCACTCATTATCCTGCTGCTCAAATGCTGTGGCTGACGTTTTATGTCTGCACACATCAGTACAGCAACGACATTTATTCAAGTATATTATGAAGTAATAGCAGGACTAATTATTTCCAGACTGTTAATCAAAATGAACGCCGTGTTTAATCTGTGTTTGGGACCATCGCCCAGAGTAAGAAACTATTTTGGCCTAACAATACCTCTGTAGATGGACGCTCAGTGAAGTCGCAGTATAACAAAAAACACTTGATGTTTAGGACATCACGTAGAGTTATGAAAACATCTTCTTGTTGAAATAAACAAATACGTCAAAATGGATAAAGAGTGTGAAGCTACATCTGAACTACAGGAGCTCCGTGGTTTACGACGTCCTCCACCTACGAGGTTCTGTGGTTACGTCTTGTTCCATCATTCTGACGTAGTTTGCACAGGAACCAGTCGGCAAGTGGAGCAGACGAGCACATCGTCACATGTTGCTATACACTCTGCTCATGACAGTAAATATTCTACATATTTTTATTTATTTATTCATTTAATTTATTTTATACTAAGTACTCTTTGAATCCCTGCATTTAGCTCATCTGTGTAACACCACAGTAATTAATGCGAGACACAGAGGAGCAGTGGGGGTGGGGGGGGTGGGGTTGGGTTAACTGTCTCAAGGTTGCCGAGCAGGTTGTGTTCAGGGACGGCTGTGAATTCCAGAGAACATGAGGTGTTCTTCTGAGCTGTGTTAATGCTAGGAGCTCTACCTTAAATACACTGTAGTGATTTCTCTCTGACCTTAAGGGGCCTCGGTTTGGAGAGACCACTAAACACTCCGCTCTTTCTTATTTCTGACTGGGAACGGGCCCCAGACAGAAATGGAAAGCCAAATTAAGCATATGCCAGAACAGAGGGTCCATCTGGTAGTTTTCTATTTGTTTTCAATGCCATTTGAAACTCTCTGGTCCATTTAAAGGCTTCTCTGAGCATTCCCACACTTCCAACCCATTCATCTTATCTGCGATGCCAGGGGTGCACAGTAAGTAGATTGGGATCTACCAGTAGACCGTAAAGAGAGTGCTGGTAGATCAGAAGAAATAGAAATAAAAAACAAATAAATATAGTTCTATAGTGTGTAGTAGTGACCATGTACTACAAGAACTGAATCATATTGTATCAAAGAGCTACAAGCATTAAATCAGTACCCAAACATACTGTATATGGTGTATATGAGGTATATGTTGAGTTCATCTGAATAGTCTGTAATCATTTCGAAAATGTATTCTAGCATTAGTTAAGAATAGATAAAACCAGTTAGTCAGTTGCAGCTCAAATATTTGGTCATTCTAATTTAAATTTTCATCCAAATATTTACCGCAGCAAATATACTGCAATAAACCTTAAAAAAAAACAACAACTTAAGAGTAAACAAAACTCTTTCCAACAGTTTCTGAAAAACAATATGTTTTATTTTGTATTTATTGGTATTGTTATATACAGGTCATAATTTGTGCTTTCATTATCAAGAATTAAATCATAAGGTAACACATCAGAGTTTAAAACCAGAAGTAAATTGCTCATTTATTCCATGTAATATACTGAGAAGATCTGTAACCCAGAAAGAAGGAGGGAAACCGTGACAGATAGTTAGGGACATTAATAACCAGGGTTCTTCACCAGTATGATCAGCTTTCAGGTGATGTGCTTTTACCAACAGCAGCAAAGGCACCTATGATTCATTCCATTTAAAAAAAGAAAGCTTGCCTCAGGGCCTCAGTCAGCTGATCCATCACATCCTATCGTATTTCATATTCTCCAGAGGGAGGAACTGGCTATCGTCTGGTCTACGACATCTTTGACACTGTGTTGGAGCAAGGTTTTAGGTATTTAACCGTAATGCCAGAACCTCAAAGGACCAACACAGATGGTTACAAAGGAATTAATAATGAGAAGGTTTTTA
>NC_024315.1:15867363-15868412 GCF_000523025.1 Cynoglossus semilaevis
ACGATGTGAGCTTCTCTGTAGACAAACTCAGATGATGGACAGTAAAATACACTGCAATTATTGTGGTGTGATTCAACACCTATATGTCACAGAGTGAACTGACAACCCATTTACATTACCACGTCCAACACACAACAATGGGCGACTTGTAGGAGAGAAAGTACGGCCTTCTGAAATGAACCATTACTGAGACTTATGGGCCTGGACTGTGCGGTCCATTTCCTGGGTTCCTGTCTGTCACTCATCTCACATGATTGTGTGGACATGGTGGTGACTTTGTAAGAGGCTATATATATTTATATATATGTGTTGAGGACAATTTTGAGCTATTGTTTTGAAATGATTTGGACATGGCCTTAAAAGAGCTTCACATTAATTAGTGCAGTGTTTCCCAGGTTTTTAAGCCATGGCAAATATCCTACGTTCAAAAAATTCCACAATGCACCGATAAACAAAACATCTGACATGAAGTATTTATATTAAAATATTATGATCTTCCGGTTTCAATTTACTCACAATTTCCTCAGTGTGTAACCTTGGTCTTTTTAAATGAACACAACTCGGATATACTCACAGGAATTGAAGAAAGACACACAGAGTATTAAAGTGTTCTGCCTATCACTGTCACACTGACAAATAAAAGAATATTTGCAGTAACTAAACCATAGTTTTCAGACCAATTAAGCAAAATAGTATAATCTTCTGATCTCTCGCGGCCACTAATGTGCCATGGCACAGTGGTTAGAAATCACTGGATTAGAAGATCCTGTGTCGTTTGTGACGTATCAGGCAGAAAAGGCTGCAGAAGAAAATCAAGTTCTTAAAAAATACCATAGAACACAATGGAAAAAAATAGCCATAAAGAGGAAAAAATATGGTACAACAGTGACATCACACAGAAATTGATCTGTCGCCAAAAATGTTGAAAGAAAGTTAGTAACTAAATGGTATTTCCAGCAGTTACTAATGATTCCCTACATTTGTCAAAAACCTTTTTTTTGCCTAGATAACTGATGTTTGTCCTCTGCTGGAACCTGGTTTGTCAGAGT
>NC_024315.1:15868461-15870467 GCF_000523025.1 Cynoglossus semilaevis
TTACAAAGAAATCCTGTGTCTTCACGGAAGCTAAATGAGAAATAAAATAAATGAAAAAAAAATCCTCATTTCAGAATCCATCCAAACCAACCCATGGATGGCTTCAAACGTAGTCAAATAAAAGCTTCGTTGTCAGAATGTAGACCATTATCCTGTGGTGTGGCCTTGAAAGAGCTTTGCTGAGAACATTACCACTAATGTTGGGTGGTATTTTAAGCAGAAGTGGGTCAAAAATGCCAGTTCAAAATGTACCATGTTGACTCCAACCAAGTGCTCATCAAAGTAGTAGGGTTTTGAAGTACTGTGCAAAAGTTTAGGCAGGAGTGGGAGGAAGCAGGAATAATTATATGTAGAAGTTTTACTTAATGGCTGCTCTACTTGCGTCTCTCAGCCATTGTGATTTTGAAAGAGAAGTCTATCATTATTTCTTTTGTATTTCTCTCTTTTTTTGTTTGATCTTGATCTTTCGTTTGATTTGTCT
The DNA here is from genome assembly GCF_000523025.1 of Cynoglossus semilaevis. Lineage (NCBI taxonomy): Eukaryota > Metazoa > Chordata > Actinopteri > Pleuronectiformes > Cynoglossidae > Cynoglossus > Cynoglossus semilaevis. The sequence goes on from NC_024315.1 coordinate 15,868,943, forward strand.
GATCTTTCATCAGTAGCGACCCTTTCTGTTGCTTGAATCTGCCTTGGTGTATGCCGGGGCACATGTTAGCGTTATCGATTCCACAACCGTTGCTTGCTCTACACCTTATCCTCCTGCAATTTTAAGGCTTCCGTGTTGTTTCAGAAATTTTATTTACCATAATTTATTTACTAATTTCAAAATGAAAAATGAGATGAAACTACCAGGGCTGCATTTCTAACCCAGCAGTGATTGGATTTAGATTTCTCCTCTGCGCTCTTAACTTTGAACTTTTAGTACTTTTTCCCCCTCCACATCTGTCTAAAGGTTTTGCACGGTACCTTATATATGAAAATGATGATCACTAAGACCAGTTTGATGTAACTGGTTAATCTCACACCTGACTGCAATCTTACCTGATTGCCTAGGTGCCACTGTACCCCACAGTTAAATGAATGAAATGGTATGGTTCAAAGGAAGTCACAACCAAGTTTGATTGGATACAGATTTGTCTGTAGGCCAACGACAAATTAAACATTTCTAATAGATATTTGTGATGAACAATGAATGGAGTATAACATTATGAAGGGTTCTATTGACTTTCAATATTTAACTTCATTTGTGTTTAAGATTTAATCAGCTGATTGGACTCAGCTGGATATATATACATATATGTATATATATCTTGGTTGGTGGATATTAGTGGTTTCATCAAAGTTGACAAAAGTCAACAAATATATTATATATACATATATGTATATATATATACACATGTATATAAATATGTTTATATATAAATATATGTACATATATGTGTGTATATATATACATACTGTATATATATATTTTATATATACATATATGTATATACAAGTGTATATACACATATATACTGTATATATTACATCAAACTTTAGGATATTAATTATCGTTATACCCACTGTATCTTTAGTAAAAACATAGTTTAAATTTGAAATGTGGAATTTAAAACTGGGCCAAGAATAATAAAAAGTGACAATGCAACAGGAAGAAGATTAAAAAGCAGCGCGAACGGATCGGGCAGAAACATATATCAGTGACATAAAATACAAAGAAAAAGACAACACTTGGCAAAACAGAGCCAGAGAGCAATGCAAAAGAGGTCGGAAGTCTGACAGAAAAGCAATGCACAGTTAAATGAAGATTTATAGGACCAGACGTGCGCTGAACATTTCATAATTGATGTCTGACGAGAGGGTTCGTTTCCTAGCGTAAAACAATATATATATCCACAATAGCACAGCACCAAGTCTAATTGTAATCCCAAAACAAAACATACTTTGTCACTTTACTGTCTTTACGGCAACAATTTGTGGGGACAGTCTGTGACTGAGGGTTTATCAAAACATCCAGCGATTTATAAACTGTGAGGAAAAGAGACATTTTTATATCTGCAGCTGTGTCAGAAGAAGGAACGTAGAATGGCATTATGTAAATATGTGCAAAAGCAGAGGAAACAAAAAACCGTGATGGAAATAAACAGTAGCGTCAAATTATGGTTAGGCAA
>NC_024315.1:15870504-15871731 GCF_000523025.1 Cynoglossus semilaevis
AGCTACGCTATAAAAATTGAGACTGGAGAATGATCAATGATCATGTCAATGTTGCAGAGTCAAACTTTAAAATTTGGGTTTTGTATTGAAAGGGGACAAAGGGAAAAGGCCTTTCTGGTATACATTGGTCCATTAGCTAGCCCCGGCTTCTAGTTGTATTTAATTGGTGGTTACCTGCAATGCTAGTCCTTATTGATCCCACTAGCCAAATGATTCCATCAAGTCATTGTTGGCAAATTGCTTTCATTACAATATCCTGGAAAAGCAGGAGTTGGTGGTTCTTTTCATTTTGAACAACAATAAACACACAACTGACTTTATTTCTAAAAGTAGGCTGATGTCAACGACTCTTATACCAGAGTAACCTTATCGTAGCTTTCGGATCAATCATTGCAGCAATTCAACGATGGCAGAGGCAGCCAAGGAGTGTCCTAGTGTGAGACTGTCCATTTGTGGCCGGGGGATGAGCGGGGGATGAGGGGTGTTTTTGAGCATCCATTGATTTTCCTTAGTTTGCCTTTTGCAAAGTCATCTACATCCATGACTCGCTCCTCACCAGTTCATGGGGCTGTGGTTGATAGGATGGCTTTTCACTGTCTCTCTAAGCTTCGTTCAATGGCATTTCCGTCCTTTAACTCATTGTAGCACAAAGCCAGTTCACAGTCTATGTTGATTTGGTCAGTCACCAGGCTTTTATCCTTCATTCAAGCTGAAAGCCAAATATCATTTTGGTTGGTTCACACACACAAACTCTTGGCCATGCTTCAATTTGTGTTGATTTGTTTTGTAAGCCGGCCTTGTTTTTTTTTTTTTTTCTTTAACCGAACCATCATTCAGGATGTGTTAATCTGTTGGCTAGCATCAGCTTCAAACTCCATGTAGTCCGTGTGTCCTGGGTCATCCGTCCATCTCTGACTTTCAGCTCCAAAGACAAAAGTTACTCGTGGTTTGGCAGGTAGAGCCTTTCTCGGCTGGAGAAAGGTAGAGCTTGCCGTTCGCACACGAACACAGCTCGTACACAGTCTGTTTTTTGTAGGTGGTTCCTGCGGGTGCTCCCTCCAAGGGGTCCACAGCACTGCCAACGGGGATGTTGCCCAACCTGATGGAGTGGGCATCTATTAAGATCTGAAAACACCAAGCACAAGAGGGTTTAGATAGCATTAGTCATTTAGAAAGAAATACAAATCACAAATGATTTATATTTGAAATCAACAAATGTATTCCTCT
>NC_024315.1:15871756-15875228 GCF_000523025.1 Cynoglossus semilaevis
TAAGGTAAAACCCGGATAGGCCCTCAGCCAATCACTGCAGAGCGTACAGAGAGGAACGTTGGATGTTGACTTTCATACTTCATAACCTTATCAGAAACTGTAGGTCTTATCTAGAGTGAAATCGCTGAGAGCATTATTATTCATAAGAAGAATTTGCCGGAGAGTGTTCTGTTCCAGTGATCTCCTATTTCCGACCTCCGTCCCGGCAGACGGCTGCATCTGCGGTATTCAGGTACTTGATTCCAGAGCTCGGAAGAAAAGAGGTAAATACTGTATGTGTGAAGGTCAAAAACCGCAGCTGTGAGGGCAGATGGGAGAGAAGTTCAATAGTGGGAAGAGGATAAAAGGGAAAAGTGCTCAGTAAAAATGTGAGGGCATGAAGAGAGAAGATAAGATAAATGAAAGTGAAGGCAAAGTGTGCTATTAGGGACAGAGATACTCCAACAGAGAGGCACCAATTAGTATAACTAATGAATTCACATTGGCTGACGGGGCACATCTCAATCTATATAAACCACACACACATGCACACACACACATACACATCATGGCGTGAAGGCGTAGATACTCACATTATCTTTTTTTATTACACTTTGGCTCAGAGCTGCGCATCTATATGCCATTAACCTCAGCTTGAAAAAGAAGGTAATCAGAACCTTCTAAACTACAGCCACGAGTCCTCACTTTTTACACTCTACTGCACTATAATTTAAAGAGCCTTTAAATCAATACATTTTTAGCCCAATTAATGAAGCAATATAATTTCTAAAAAAAAAAGGTCTGGTTTACAATTACCTTCAGTCATATTCATATCATGGTTTCATTTTATAACACTGACTGTAGCAGTATATACTGCAATTTATGATTTAAGGTGTAAAAAGACCTAAAAACACATAATGGGATGAATGAAAAGATGATAAGATTGACTGACTTTTTTACATATATATTGTGTATCTAATCCTTAAGCCATGCCTTTCCTCATTGTCAATGGTCATTTGTAATCCAGTGTCCGCTTTTCCATTGACTGAGTTTTTTACATATATATTGTGTCATTTGTAATCCAGTGTCCGCTTTTCAGTTTACTAATTTACAATTGTGTTTGTAAATTTGTAAAAATATTTTTTTTATATAAAATAAGGAGCTTAAATTCAAAACCATGTTTAAACCACTTTCCAAACGTCAAAGATATAAAATAAGGAGCTTTGTTTAAACCACTTTCCAAACGTCAAAGAGTTTTTTTCTTGTACCGTTTCGACTGTATCCTCATAAAATTTACAACTTTATCCTCATAAGTTGTATTTATTTTTCTCAACGTGACCCTACTACTTGCCTTTAAGTTATATACTTCAAGTTTTTTGCTTTATTATTGGTAACTGACAGTGGACCAATGGCTACTGCAAATAGCAGTTATAGTGGAACCATTGCCAGGTAATGGGGAGTTTCAGAGTGTAAATGAAGTACAATCCTTCTATTCTGTCAGAAACTTTTCCTCAGTTCTTTGGGAGAAACAGTTTTAAGTGACAAAGAGAAGTTTGATATGAAAGAAAGAGTTTCCTCCTTTTAACAAATCATATCTGGAACCCTGACGTTCATCTTAGGGGATTGATTCACTCCAAACTCAGCCAGGGCCGTAGTCAAAAACTACCATTAATGGCAATGGGGAGATACAATGCCCAGGTTAAAGGGTCATTTCCTGTCTTTAAAATTTAGGAAATGAAAGCTTGTGTGAGCGTGAAAAGAAAGAGAACAACGGCAGTGTGAGTTATTAAATATTTCACATTACAGTGATCTCAATTTATTTTATAGTATTCATCCGGTCCAGGTGATATGCAACAATTCATAGGTTGTATTGCCTCACTGATCTCTGAAAGCTTCAGGGGACTGTTGCGTCTTCCCAGATAATTTGCAGTTTTATTTTGGAATAGCCAGTTTCTCGAGAAGATTTACAAGATAGAGTTCAAATTGAAGAAATACCTGTAAACGCCTTTTTGATTGACGCCTTATCTGTCATTCCTTCACGATATCTTGGCTCTAAATCTGTGTTTCCCAAACTTTTTTTTCTGGGGACACATATTTTAAAAGTCACAAATCTTCGTGACCCAAGTCAATAGACATTATTCGTAAACTCCTTGGAAACATGATGCGAGATGACCCCCCCCCCCAAAACAAAATGCGACCTGCCTGAGGGTCGTGACCCAGGCTTTGGGAAACAATGCTCTAAATGACTGAGACAAGGATGACTGATGCTGCCGTGTCGTTGTTTACATATGTTGGTTGAACGGTGTACATTGGTTGGGCTACACGTTGGGAACTTTTAGCCCTTCATTATGTCAGACTCTTCTGATGTTTTTATGTCCTAGATTTTGATGTTACCACTGTGTTAGCATAGCTGAATGGTACAGGTACTCATGTACAGTTACCAAACTCCAGCGTAAGTCGACACACACCCGACAAGGCTAAAGTCATGGGTGTATCCTGGTTGTGGTGTTTTAAAAAGTCATAGTGAGTAGAAGAGGCATAAGAGGAGGAGAGCAGCAGCAGTGTCTAGTCAGTGAAAAAGTATAGCATGTTCACTGGACCGACGTCTGCAATACAACAAATCTCCTTAACCAGCTAAAGTTCAAACACTGAGTGTCTAATTAGAGAAACAAATACAGCCAAACCACATCGACGTTCCCCACATCACAGTCATCAATAAAAGACGACAGTCCTACCAGCATTAGCTGTGTTTTCAGACTGCTTTGGGCTACAACAGACCCGACTTCATGTTACTGACTAGAATTAATTAAATACTTTGTCAAAATGTTAAATACAAGTATTGAGTATGTGGTGGCAGTACTACTTTTACTAATACTCCTTTTTTCTTAGAATCATTAGTTATAACAACTGACCCAATTACTTTCTATTATCTATGTATTATTTACATTTTATTTGGATTATATATTAATTTTATAATTTGTATCAAAACATATTTTTTAATATTAATGTTTATTATATTTTTTAGTCAGTAACATTTGTACATTTGTAAAGTAGATTAATTTTCATCAAATTCTAATAGCTCATTACATTGCTGAATTATTTTACTGTGTGTTTGCTTTTATATTTGACTATTATACTTTGAGTTATTTTAATAAAAGTTCAACAAGAAGGTCTGTAAAAGAATAAATCAAATAAGGTTTTCACTACTGTGCAATAACGCAATTGCCAAGTGATTCATACTACTATAAATACATAAAACAATAATTATTTTTTAAAATCATCTAAAACAAATATTTTACAAAACTCAAATATTACACAGCTCTTTAATCCCCTGAGACCAGGATGGGTCAGAAAATATTTCAGAATATTTCCTGTGGACAGTTTTAAACCGTTCTTAATTCTTAGCACATGAAAGGGAAACTATAAACGCAGTGAGATTTTGTCCCTCTTCCATCTGCAGGTGAAGCACCAGCACACTTAGCATAGCAGGCTG
>NC_024315.1:15875253-15875676 GCF_000523025.1 Cynoglossus semilaevis
TTTGACCATCACTCTGTTCAGCGGGCACATGGGCCTGCCATCACAGGGAGGGCAAATGTGTGGGAGGTAACAATTATAGAAGGTCAAACATTTTTCATGGATGACTTCCTTTGGCACAGCAGCAGAACAGGAGCAGAGTACGGGCGGTGTTTGGGCTGTAAGTGGAAGGTAACAATGGAAGCGTAGGCTCCTTAATAATAGAGAGAAAATAAGTATGGGGTAAGGGGCAACAGAGGCAGAGCGGGGATGGTAGAAGCTCAACATTTGAGTCTGAACTGCTGAAAGTTCAATCTAATCTAATACTTCAATGTGCTCTGCACTCAGCCTCCTGATATGATTCTAGGAGCTTTTCTACCATCAAGAACTAGTGACATTTTGTTATAAGGAAGATGTGTCTTGAAATTATTAATACTTATTAAGTAA
>NC_024315.1:15875744-15877144 GCF_000523025.1 Cynoglossus semilaevis
CTTTTTTTTTTCTTCATTCATCTTGCTTTGATTAAGCTTTGATCTCTCCACCACCATCACCTACATCAAGTCACAACTATCATTACTTATTCTTAATGAAACAAACAAAAAAAGTGCTGTCTAATTGATTTAGTTCCCAGTCCCTTGAGTCCATTAAAGCGTTGGTAAGATTCCCTACAATAGTACTAGTTCCTGTGATCGGTCTAATGTTCTAAAGTTTTCCTATGAAGATCTCTACTTTAAAAATCAGGCCTTGTCCTCACCTCCGGAGTAGACATTGTCTTGACTGTGCTGCATCCAGGCAATACAGCCTGTAATCAGACTCTTATCAGACTTACATTTTGTGGCTGTCAGGTCCAATCACACTTTTGCACCGACTCAAGACTTGCAAAAGTTTAAATTGTACTGACCTTGCGGTTAAGTGGGTTAGGCAGTGCTAACTTTTAAGTCTCATTGAGAGAACAGAGGCAGCGGGGGGGATGGGGGGGGACGGGAGGGGGGTTCAGTGATAGCAGCGTCAGAGTCGAAAAGACAACAGTAATGAGAAAAGGCTGCGGCAGAGAACACAACGGAATGGGGAATGAGAGAGAGGCTGCAGTTGAACATGGGAGATGCCAACTGTCCTCACACGCTATCACAAACTGACCAAGCTTAGGCTGTCTCGATTCTCATCCTGTTGTCTCATTTTTCCCCCCCCCCCCGCCCCACACACACACATCGACAGCACAACACGCTGAAATGTTGTGCAGCTCCCAGTGTATTACACAGATCATTAGGCCAGTTGAAGGGACAGACGCTGGAATGGGAACTGACAACAGACTAAATGAGAGACGCTGGTATGAGAATGAGGCTGTGGTAACCCAGATGTAGATGTGACACAGCAACATCCGTCTGTTTTACTGTACAACTCTCCAGGGAAAAGGCAGTAACATTAACACTCAGTAACAAAACTAAATGAGACCAGGAGAGATAGTGACCTGAGCTTTTCTGAGGTGCAAACTATGATGCATATGGAAATGATGAAAATGTCATGGGTATCACAATGACTTTGTACAGGAATCCTGAGAGGACCAGTCGACTATTCTTGTTTTTGATTCGAATGGAAGCCAGCGCTCCTCTCCTCCACCTATTTGGCCCTAATTCCAGTTCTACTTTCTAAACTTTTTTACTTTAATGGCCACTTCTTAAGTGCCAGCTGCTGAGAACATTGATTTGGCTGTAAGCCTCACAGTCCTGAACGCCTTCATTTTCTTCAGGAAAATCGACACAAACATCTACTTTCCGACATTCTCACCCACCTTCTCACTCCTTCGATCTGTCTCCTATCATCTTTCATCAGCTCTCTTTTGTTCATTTGATAATGTCAGCAGTTGTAGAGGATCACGCTGTTTGGATTAAGC
>NC_024315.1:15877192-15918695 GCF_000523025.1 Cynoglossus semilaevis
TTTAAAAAGATGCGCAGTAATTCCTGATACATTACAAAACAGCAGTGGCATGTTATTGTAGGATTATTTGATGAATTGTTTCCTTGTTTTTCCATTGTACACGTACCAGCACGAGTGTATGTGGTAATGGTCCAGTTATATTTCCAACATGAGTGAATTTCATTATAAAAGCAGAACCAGAATTAATTGAAGAAAATACATTAATCTGAAATCCTGTATTTTGTTTTGTAGATAAAAATGTCCAAGCCAGTAGTGAGACCTGCTATGATGCATAGATTGGATACAGTATTTCTGTCTAATAGACAGAAGGCTGAGTTGGAGGAGGTGAAGAGATGCAGACGCTGAGTTTTTCACAGAGTGACCAGGCTGGACTGGATTAGAAATGAGCAGATGGTTGTGGAGATGGTAGAGGCATGTGTTGAGGAGAGATACTGAGTATATCACACAAAGGAGGTTAGAGATTAAGTTCCCAGGTGAGAGGAGAAGAGGAAGATCTCAGAGACTTTTAGTCAAAGAGGAGATAGAGCTCTTTGGTGTGAAAGAAGAGCAGGCAGGTGATAGGGTGAGATGGAGGTGATATGCTGTGGTGACCCCTGAAGAGAGAAGCCATACGTAGAAGAAAAAGATGTAGAATTTCCAAATGTCTCTATGTCTCCTTTTGTCAACTCTCACATCTTTACATCTTCTCTACATGAAGCCCAAAGATCAGTTCATGTTACGTAAGGCCACAGAGAGAAAACAGGCAGGACCACAAAATGCAAAAATCACAAAACTCACAGGAACAAAGAGCAGTAGTTTGAGGCATGAACACCATCATATAACCACACCACACAATCACACCAATCCCACAAAGACAGCATGAGGGAGAGAGGTATATATACCCAGAGCACCAGGTGACACCAGTGAGACTAATGACAGAGACACAGGTGAGTGTGACAGAAGTAATCAACTCCACACACAGGAGGAAAGGGAGACAGATAGACCTCACACTTCACTTACAATCCGTCATTAGAACTAATGTCCAACCTGCAAATTCATGAATACAAACTGTATTTGTTACTTGCAACATTTAAAAATAAAGACCTTCATTTTTCTTAAAGCATAATATTGTACTAGTTAATACATCTGTCAAACTTAACTGCGTACTGTGTACATAAGCAACACTGTGACCACAATCTTGAAATAGGGGTAAAAAGCTCCTCAGTATTTATCATCTGGGACATATTTTCTGTTCATATCACTCTCCTATTAAAGAGGTTATATACATTTATCACATGACTGTGCCTTAAAATCATGCACGTTTCCTTTAGGGTTCTATAATTGCCTGTGCATCCCTGAATATTCAGGCTTCAGCTTTAGGCTGCTGATAAGTTTTTATGGCGTTTATAAAGTTGTACCTTATTGAAAATAGATTCTTTTACTGTGTTCTTCAGTGCAGCACTAAAGGGTGATAAGGTTAAGAGGCAAGTCCTTTATCTTCTCCAGCTTTTCACAGCCGTGTCAAAGCCCCACAGCATTATCATCGTTACACATGGCTCAGCACTATTGTTCGGCATCAAAAGGAAGACATTTATTTATACGGGGATGACAGGACGAGACAGAAAGATGTATGGAGAGCCGGAGAAAGGGTGAGACAGGGAGACACGGAGGGGTGGTTGTAAATGATGATCATGAAAAGGGAGCAGGAAGAACACAAGAAGAAGAGAAACACGACAGCAAAGAGGTAGGAATCATAATAACCCCATGAAGTGACAGCCTCCGTGATGTATAACCCTGGTACTCAAAATTAATGAGAGAGGCAGGGTTGCTTAGAGATGAAGGACTGGAATGGAGGCTCAGTTCAGAAGAGGCAAAAGAGAAGGAGGAATCAGAAAATAATGTGTGATGAAGACAGACAAGTCAAAACATGGGCGAACAATAAATTAAAAATGGAGTTTCGGTGTCAGGCAACAGGCCCTGCTAAAACAATACTGTGTGTCTGCACTTGTCTTGACTCCAGGTACTGTACAATCAAACACATAAATTAGAACAACAGGCCGGGTTTCTCTCTCTGGCACTGTCACTCCATGCCCATAACTCTGGGACACACTTAAACATGTCATGTGCACTGCCGGCCATCGGGAACTGGGTGTCTGCTCCATTGCCTAAGTGCATTACAGGGAACATGAGGATGAGGTAAACAAAGAAGACAGACCTGCAGGCTCAGGTGATTTTCACTTCACACAAACTGTCATTTGGGATGGTGCCCATTCACTAAAACCAAGTATGCCCTTGGGAGTTTATGGTCCCGGACTTCCTCCAGCCTGTCTGACTGTATTCCCGTAAAAAAAAAGAAGAAGAAAAAAAAAAAAGGATGCCAGACAGGTTGGTTGTCTAGGACACAAGTGTGAAGACATGTAGTCAAAGATATGTGTAAAAGGAGTGTTAGGGGACAGGGAGGGGTTTCGTTTCCTCAAATTAATCATGCCGTAACCTTAGATCTAAGTGTTATTGTCCAGTCCTTGTCCCTTTTACAGCCACGTTGACTGTCCTTTCGTACGTGCGCTGTGATCATTAAGTGGGATAAGTTGGTATCTTTAGCCCTTTATGGAGCTCTTAATGTCCTCAAGTATATTTTATGTCATTACAACAATTTTTCTGCTTTAAAGTTCCAACGCTGTAACGATGATGTGCCACATAAAAACTAAGTCCCAAGGTTCCTTTGGCCATTGACACAGATATAAAAATGAAGTCAGCTGTGCATTATTTCTATACTGTCGTTCAAGCTCCTCAGGGCTTTCACCTGAGAAAACCATTTTTGAAGAAAAGAAATTGCACATTGTATCAGTGAACAGAGTAAAGTAACATTAAATAACCTTAATATATGTCAAAAATATATACAATGTCCCTTACACATGTAAAAATGGCATATTAGCGCCTTGAAAAATATCTCAGGTTACCAACCTGTGATATTTTTCAAGGCAGACTTACTCTGTCTGTCACCTCTCACACCTTTAAGCCTCTTCTGAATGAAGGTCAAACACCAGGTTCACTCACAATCCGTCATTAAACCCTAATGTCATGATCTAACAGTCGAAAGAAGAAGAACTGTACTGGACTCTGCAGACCAAACCCTTTTTTACAACACATTATTTCTTTTAATCTTTAGGGCAAATTTTAAAGCAGGATTCCATTTCTGTTAAAAATCTTGGAGTACTTGGAGTACTTTCTACACCACACACATCTCTCTCTTTTACTGAGCTCATTACCATCACTGCAGTAGCAGGGTGGCTGATGTAAAGAGCTTCGACAGCAGCAGTAGAGTGAAGTAAATATCACGATAACATACCCATGGACACGGACACACACACACACACACACACACACACACACAGAGTCACTCAAACAGGCAGTCACATGCAGTCAGACAGAAAAATAACACTGAACCAAATCAGAGCAGCTTCAATGAAGTCACTTCTTCCAAGGTCGCCTGGATTGATGACGCTCATTATCCTAATAAAGTAATTGAATAAAGTAACTTATTTCACACACTTTCAACCATCACAGAATCCACTCTCACACCCACTGATGCACACACACCAGTGTGCTGCATTAGTTTCCCTCCGCTGTGTTGTCCCTGTTACCCTGGGAGAACAACAAACACTCACCTCTCCCTCTGACGACTGCAGCAGCAGGTCTTTCCGACATGATGCTGTGAAGTCTCCCACACCAGCATTTATCTCCACGCCTCTGGGGGCCTCGAGGGTGAGGGTCCGAGTCGGTGACTCTAACCTGAGCAGCACAGCCACACATTATTGGGATTAGTGAAGACTTGCATAGCAATAATTATAGAAAATGAATGCTGTTGTAGCCTGACCTTTAGCCACACTCAGACTGCTGTAACAGAATCATTAATATATTTCCTCTTAATTTAATTCCCTAGCTGCTAAAAACAAAAGGTGCAGAAACTTTAGTGTGCAGATAAAGACACACACACACATACTCGCCCACAGACATACACATGCATAATACAATTTGATATTAGACACACCTGATGCAATTTAGTCTATGCTTTAAGGGTTTGATTTCTACCACGTCAGTTTGACAGACAGGTCAGGAGGCACCAACTACATTTGTCCGTTTGGCCAGAATTTTTTCAGACCGACACCTCGGGGGGCAGACATAAAATGAAATTAAAATACATTTTTTGTCTAACATCATTATATGATGTTTTTTTTTTGGAATCCCGTCGCTGGCCCTTCAGTGGGCCTGCAGGCCGCCAGTTGATGGTCACTGGTCTAGGTTTTTGACTGTTTTCAAAACAATGTTGGGAAAAAAACTGCATCCATCCGGCTTGAATTAATTGCCAAATGTCAGAATATGGTCATAATTTCACATTGTCCATTAAGAGACTGAACAGAGAATTCTGGGACTGGCAGCCAGGTAATATTCAAGACAGGTCCCTTCTGTCAACGTCAGCCTGAAACTTTTATTTATACTGAGCAGTGGTCCCGGGGGGACACACCATTAATACCTGGGCACACACAGGATGCCTTGTGGCCTCTGTGCTTTTGAGAGAAAGATTGCAATTGGGTTTCTGGGAATAAATAATAGTCGGGTGGTTGCTGGTCCCCAGGAGTGGGTTGATGGGGTGAATTCAGAGGACACATTTAATTATTGATAATAATTGCAATTCTTTCCTTCATCACTTTGTATGACTTAAACAAAATGACTAAAATTAACACATTTCAGTCAAAAAAGTTTTTTTTTTTGTTCTTTAACTAGTATCTTTCATCTGTGTCTGTTTAGTTGCAACTAAGGTTGAGAGATTTCTTCTTTTTTTTTTACCAATGAACAACAAACTCTTTAAGTGGAAGTTAAGAGACACATAATTCAGATCTCCAATTAAAGCCCAAAGTGAAGCAAGCTGACAGTTTCCTCAGACTAACGTTGGTAAAGATTTCCCTGTAAAATATTTATTTGTTAGATTTCAACATAATTGGAGTCAAGAAGGACAATGTGAAGTTTTAAATTGGTAGTAAATTTCACCTAAATGTATTGTTATAGCTTGTAGTCATTGGCGATGGACAATTCCCACAAGAACACAGTGAGGCACCCATCATTGACAACAGCCGCTCTGAAGGAAGAGCAGTCCCAGTTGCACATTTAAACAAACAAACAACAACAACAACAACAAAAAACAATAAGAACGTGAGATAACTTCAAATTCACGGTGAATTCTTCTTATGCAATGCTGGAGCAGCTTCATGAGCAGAGAACACCCATCAGTCTGTCCCGGCAGATGAAACTGTCTGAAAGCCAAGAGTAAAAAAGTCTCTTGAGATGTGAGGATCTCACTGGGAGCTGATGGAACAACAACAACTGCTGTGTTCTCTCCATTAGCAAAGCTATGAAGGTAATGTGTGGAGAGTTACGCTGCCGTTCTCCCACTGTCAACCGTCAACTCATCGACTCGCCCTCGACTTTATTGTCAGATTAGTGGACGTGAAAATATTGGATGTCATTACTGCCTCACTTCAAAGCAATAAATCTCCCCTTAGCAGCTAAGCCATTTCAACAATAATAAAGAGTCAATATGGCATGTGACAGTCAAAGAGGCTGTGAAAGTATCAACGCCCTACTATGAAAACCCCACTGATAGGTGAGGGTGTAGAGCTGAAAGCCAAGATTACTAAGCTAAGGCAAGAGATGGGGTCACACAACGGCCAGCTTCAGAAAGGTCAAGGAGAGAGGAAGGTTTACCCTTGATGATCTTACCACTCTTCACTATATGGCCCATAAGAGCTTGCAAAGAGCCAGACAAAACATCCTGGAAAACTGAAGAGAGAACCTCCTGATCACTCCAGCTAACAAAAAGGTGACATGTGGTAGAGGGTGTTTTATGGACACAACCTTGGGGTCGGATCACCCAACGACCCCAGGTTTTAACTAATTGGCTGACGTTGCTCTTGTCTTTTTCCTCTTTATATTGACGTTATGACTGGGCCCAGTACCTGCTCTGCTACTGCAACTCAACCTTCTGTTTGTTACGGCTTTTACAATGTGGAGCGCTGTGGAGCATTCAGAGAAAAACTGCAAAGAAGCTGACTTTTAGAAAGTAACCACAGGACAGGAGTTAAAATAAAACATTTCTGTGTTCAGCTACTCATTGTGCTTAAATTGCAGCATGAATACTTCAGGTGTAAAATAAAAAATGAAGAGCAGGTTATAAAAGTCCTTACACACTTTTCAAGTTGGGAAGGAGAGTCAAGGTATATTTATGATTTGGGATATGTGTAAAAATGAAACATTTTTAAAAATAATAACCCGTCCAAACCAAATGATCAACTTAATTTTGTCCAATGCTGAAGGGGAAAAGAAAGTATTGGATTGATATCGCTTTTGGCACATACACTTTTGGTATCGGACATCAAAGTTGAATTGAGCCATCTGTACTGTACAATCGATCAGTACAGATGATCGTGAAAACCGATCGTGCTGACACAGATCCTAATATCAGGCTGTAAATAATAATCAAAAGTTCATGGATTGATCAACAGCTCGTGTTAGCACCAGGTTGGCTACAAAAATAAATGACACCCATCACCAAATGTCAACATCTTGTAAACATTTCACATCAATACAAATACACACAAGGTCACATTCAGATACACTATGGATTGTTCCCATACCAGTGGTTGGCTCCCTTCCCTCACTCCCTCACTCCCTCCCTCTCTCTCTCTCCCTCTCTCTTTCCGATTCATTCCCTTGCGTTTCCAATCAATAAAAGAAACAACAAAGCAAGACAAGGCTGATTGTCCTTGTGGAACCAGCGAAGAAGACGGCATCGGATACATCCAAAAATCCAATCTGCAAATTGCAGGAGTGTAAATTGTGAGTGAGGCCGTTGTGCAAACGTGGTTCTCATCCTTCTGATTAATGGCAGATTTTGACATGTTTTTCTCTTTAGCTGTGCTGCTCAGAAAAGTGCAAAAATGCATAAAAAATTAGATTTGATACTTGAGGAAATAAAAACACCTGGCAGTAGGAAATCTAAAACCAGCCTTTAAAAAGGATTGGTTCAAGGTTTACAGAAATGAAGAATGATTTTGAAAGTAGCCAATCAGACTGTTCTACTGAAGGAGAATAGATGGCTTCACTTAAGACTCTTTTTTAAATAAGACGCCATTTTCTTTGGTACATGTTTCAACTGCATGAAGAGTTGGTTGAAGGAAATTGCTTTTTTTATTTAAGTTCCAGTAAAATACTCAGCATGAATGATACAGTTAAGGTGTATTCTAGTTTTTGATTCTAGTACTGTATCAGACAGTGAGTATGTCACTGGCCATCAGTTCCATTATGGATAACTAACTGAACAAATAACAGAAATATTATTAATGAGATGAATTTATTTGGGTTTGAAAACAGTTTTATACCAAAGCAGCAGATCAATAAAAACTGAACATTTAAGCTGCTGGTTCCACACTCTTTACTGTAGAGAATAATAAAAGTTTACAATCTGTAATGGAGTTGAACTGAAAGTATCTTAAGAACCAGGGGTTATTAAGTCATGCGTCACTTTAATGCTCTCGTCATTTAGAGACTTGGTACTGAGTAAATGTATAACACATTTTTATTTCATTCTGTCAGCCCAAAACAACTGCTTTGCACTTTGCTGGATCTGTAACAAATGAGAGCACTAAAACAAACAGACCAGGAATTACATTAGATATGTAAAGATTTAAACAGTTTAAATGTATTAGAATTCACAGAATTAAATGGGCCTTTCAGTGAGTGAGAACAGTGAGTTATCCACATAATTACATTTGATATATGTGATGCTTTTTGGAATATTTTAATTATTTTTCAAGAAGATGACCGAGCTGATTGGTAAAGAGAAACTGAAACATTTGTCTCCAACTTAAAAAATGCATAAAAACGTGATCATCTGTCACAGAAGTAGTCAGCCTGAATGGTCCATAGATTGAGTTGGTCTCTCTAAGACCTGGACGCTGGCCCGTGATATGATTCTATATTTTTTCACTAACGTTGCCTTACACTGCATATGAATATGCTTAAAGTTCAATACAGACACAGATACCACCGCTGTGACTGTATCAACTCAACTTAGTGCAGTATTTTTTAATCACTTTACCAAGTTCCGTTTTATATATTAAAACCTGTTTTTCCCATGCCACTGAACATCACATCGGAATAAATATATGAAATGAGATCCATGAAAAGGGAAAGGTGCTCTGAACAAATCTTTTTTGGATGTTCCAGAACCTTCTCACGACCCCAGGACAGAGGAAGGCGGCACCGAGGGGTAGATAAGAGGATGAAAGAATGGCTGTAATTGGAAATATTGACTGTGGAACATATCCTTCCCTCTGCTGTGGACCCTGATCTGTTCGTGCTTCATCATCAGATTTCACCTGCCAAATGAAACAAGTGTTTTCCCCGGTAGACTCCACCAAGCGCATCATTTAAATATAAATACAGTTTTTTTTCTAAGGTCATATAATTAAATCCATTTTAAATCTTCTTTGTTAATGCAATTCAAGCATTAACCACAGTCCTTAAATTATGGGATCTAAGTTTATATCTGGTTTATCTGGTGTATCGCAATGTATTTTAGATTAACTTTTGTTAAAAAGTAACTGAATGAGCTGTTGTAGGAGAATAACAATAAATATGTTTTTATTCTATTCGTTCACTTCACACTGAGACATTAGCTGTTTAACCGCTATAATAACATTTGTTGTCAAGCCGTGTAAGTCACAATGTTAGTATAGCTCTCTCTATCTATCTATCGCTCTACATACTACATATATATATATATCAATTTTGGGACTACAGTTTTGGTCTTTGACATGTTGACGTTATCGGACACTAACAAAAATATGTAAAAAAAATCTTTATATGTCAAAAACTCTTTTCCATTATTTTCCTTTGTTATGGTTTTTCAACTCTTCACCATTTTCTCTTGTTTTTCTGTCATTGTGTTCCTCACCTCTTGTCTGATGTCAAGGTTAACACCTTCCTCCTGTTTGTTGTTTTCCACCACTGTTGTTGTCTACCCCTGCTCTTCAGTGTTCCCTGCTCCCATGATTACCTGCTCCTCTAGTCATGTCACCAGCATCTTATTACCTTCACCCCCCCCACCCCCCACTCCCTCTCGTGTGTTTTCCTCTGTCAGTTTGTCTTCTTACACTAACATTTTCCCGAGTGTTCTTTCTTGACTTTGATTTCTGTCATCTCTGGCCCAACAGTGTGGTACAACTTTAACTTTTGGACAGTTTTTTGTACCCACGTCTGTATCTGAACAGCAACTTTGAGCTGCTCCTGTTCTGAAGTTTTTAAAGTCATCACTGAAGGTTACTGCGTGTTGTGCATTCAGGTCCTCAGCTTGTGTCCAGTCATTACACGCTGTTTTTAAATGAGCAGTGAGTTTTTCACTACTACGTCGACTGAGGAAATAAACGATGTCCTTAAGGAAATAGCTATCACTTAATTATTCCCACGGACATAAAACACTCCCACTGTTATGTGCCGTTAAAGCAAATATTGTTTTCTTTAATTTTATTGTCCATTAAACTGTACCATCCTTGGAAGCAGAATCGTGTCTTGTTTACCCAGGCCGGCATTCGCATTGTTGTTTTTGTTATGAGGAATATTACACACATTTTTCAGTAGTAAAAATACGCTTTTATGACGGGACCTAACTGTTCTATCACCTTGATGATTTTGCCTTGGTGTTTGTTTTTCTCTTTTTTAATCAGTTACATGTCTCAACTGATGCTTTAGATAAGGGATGGCAAACATATGGCTCGCGGATCAAAACTGGCTAAAACTTGCTATTTATATGCAATTATGTAATGATTGTTCTGGTCCTGCCGCACCCCTGCTTTAGCTACTACTACTACTACTACTACTACTACTACTACTAATCATAATAATAATAATAAGATTAATAAGGACCCTTATTAGTACTGTGTGAGTCGTGGCAACCGGCACAAGCGGCCACAGGGGGTGCCATTAAGTACTTGAAAAGGTTCTGGAGTGTTCTCTAAGACAGCAAAGCAGTTTGATCAGGTCCTATGTGTCCTATTCCCCATTTAACTGGTTTCATAGTTTTAATTTTACATTGCTGCAGTGGTTACAAAACCTTTACAAACCTTGTGATCCTATTTGACATCACAACTTTCTGGTGACTCCAGGGGCACTTTTTTATGAAAGTAAAAGAATAGTTGTTTCATACTTTTAAAAAGGAAAATAATTAGTTGAAAAAACATTTGTTATCAATAATTTAAAAAAAAAGAATCAATGACTAGACTTGGGGTTGCGCCCCCAAAGTTGAGAAATGCTGCATTGATAGTTTCTGTGTGTATACATTTTAAGTTACATCGTCACTTTCCAAAGAGTGACTGTCGTCCCATTTTACTAAAGTTTGGCTGCCTTTACTTTTAAACCTTTAGGTTTTTGGCTTCAGTAAATTGATGGTTTGATTGATTGATAGAGAGCGACGGAGTGGGCCCAAGGATGAACCTGAATCTAACTGTCTAATATTTGTATGAGCTATCTTTCTTGGTCTCTCCTTTCTTCAACACCTTTTTCACCGCAAAACTGTAAGATAGATCATTAGCTTTAAAAAGACCTCAATATGCTCATTACATGTCCCATTTACCTTTACTGCGCACTGCTCTAGTTTTCATAATGAAACAGAAAAAGGGTGGGGGCGGTTCCTAGAGGCTGAGTGTATACATTTACTATATTCTCTCCCTCTTCATCATTTGTTGGTATATAAATGAAATGATGTTATTGTTTGCTAGTCTAACTAGCTAGAAAAGAATAGCTGTGATATACAGTGTTTCTAGTGCTTGCTATGATAATTATAATTTCTTGCTATGGATGGGAAAATAGATTGAATGATTAGGAGCCGGAAAATATCAAGGTATATTGCATTATTTTGCCTTAAAACCTTATGCAATTTCAGACTTCCTGTTCTGAGACTGATCTGTTCCCTCCTTCCAAACAATAGTCTTTCCTTTATTTTTTGTAGTTTCTTTCTTTGTTCAATAATTACAGTGAACCTTCCACTTCAACATTTTGCATTGTTGTCATCCACCTTTTTTCCCACATCCTTTTCTCTTTCCTGCCTTTGTGTTAATGTTTTTTTTCTCCTTTTGGCTTAAAGCCACTCTAGCCTAATCCTGTCTGACAATATCAAAATGAAGCTGAGGCATTAGTAATTAAGAAACTTCATATAGCCCTGAAGGACTTCCAAAAGCACACTTCAGCAGAAAGAATGAGAAAAAGATAAACAGTGACTGACAGGTACCACATAGCCTGAAACAGCAGCAGGCTGAGCTGCTATGGTGCAACATTTCATCAGCCTCTGCAGGCTTATGTTATAAGTCTAATCCTTGGCCACTCATTTATTTACTTATTTCAATTTTTAATTAGAAAATGTATTTAGTTATTTGTTCATTAATATGTTGTGCTTTTATACCAGAAGAAAACATTAAAATCCATGTTAGAGTAATTACAGCTCCAACATTTGGTGCAACTGATAAAGCACAAGGGAGTGGTGAGGGTAGGAAGGAAGGGAATAAGGAAGGAAGGAAGGACCACAGTAAGGAAGAAAGAAGGGATGTAAAATGGTAAAAGAAGAAAGGGAAGGAATGAAGGGAGAAAAGAGGTAAGAGAGAAATGAAAGAAGGAAGAAAGGATGAAGTGAGAAATGAAGGGCAGAAAGCAGAAAGAAATGTAAAGAAGGGTGAGAAGGAGGAACTGAGAAGTCAGGAAGGAATAAAGAAAGGTGAAGGAAAGGAGAGAGGGAAGGAAGGAAGGGAGCACAAGGAAAGGAAAGATTAATGAAAGGACAAAGAAAGCTTCACTTATGACACGTGACAAGTGTTTTCCTGTTTATTACATTGAAAGTAATTTATATGAATCAAATTCCCTAATATTTTAATAATCCATTTTAATTAAATTAATTTGTTGTGTATTTATAACTACTTATTTTATATGAAATAAAACCCATGAAATGTAACACTACTGATAAACACGTTTAACCTCTGTACTGTCCAATATACTGTATATGTTGAAGTCAATAGTGTCTTTGTTAAAATAAGTATTCAGTAGTTAGGTCAGAACTCCACTGAAGGCAGGTTATAGAACTAACAGAAGCGAAATATTTCCTCCAGCCGTTGTTTGGAACTGCAAAGATAATGAATACAAACATTTCACCATAATACATTCCCAAAAAACCTGAAGCTCTGTCTACTGTTTACATTTGAGTGCATGTCTAAGTAGCTACCAGTCAAGTGCACAGCCTCCTGATGTGATTCCATTCCCTGAGTTTGGCCTGTCAGGCTGTCAATCACATCTTTTCACACGCAGCTGATTACAAATCATGAACACGCTGGATCACACGGCTGAGTAAGCCACGTCACAGGACGGCACATTTTCACTGAATCCTTACCTGAGGGATCACCACGCTGAACACTAAAAACATCCACTCAAACACACACACAAAAAGAGATACATAACAACTAGAATTGAAAGGAACCAGGAGCAGAACCAATTAGCAGGAGTTCTGCCTCTCCCTGCACACACACACACACACACACACACACAGGCACACACAACCAAAGGAAGGATCTAGGACTGACGACACTTACTTAAGGTCTTGGAAGGGCTCTGCTCTGACATGTGAAGTCTCTACAGAATGGCTGAACACCACACCTTCAGTCCCTGAAAGGGTTAAAGTACACTGTTAAAATACAATGTGAATACCTGACATGTACATGTATTACTGTGTGACGGACATCCAGGCATCATAACAGTGATCTCCTCTACTCTTATCCAACCTTTGTCACATAAACAACCATTTTATTCTTATCACTGAGCTCGTGTTAACTCTGGGTTTTAATGTCAGAAAAAAAGTCAATTTCATATCGTTGCCCTTTGTCAGCTGAATATGATATGATTCATATTTCTATTTTTTTTACTGTTTAGCATCTGTTTTTCACTTTTTTATAAAAAAGTACATAATAGCAACAATCACCTTTGGACCTCTCCCATCAACTCTCTTCCCACACACCCCGAGTGCTCGAGCAGAAATATCTGACCAATTACAGAGGGAGGTTATGTGAGCGAGTACTGTGTTCACTCTTTCTGCACCAAAGTATCAAAAGTTCAAGTTGTGACTGTCTGTAAATACATTTTTGTTTCCAAACAAAACCCACACACAAAACAAATGAAATAATAGATTGAAATTTAGTGGGAAAAAAATCTGTGAATAAACACTGTAATGAATGTAAATGATCCGGTCAATGACAGTTATGCTGTCGAGCTCAGACGTGAGCATTTCCACGTGCCCTCACCTGTGACTCTCAGTTTCTCAGTGCCGATGCTGATCTCCTCTTCATCTGCAGAGAAAAGAACTCTCTCTCCATCTGCGCTTCGCACTTCAAACCTCTGACACTGAGCCTCCACCGTCTCAGAACCTGAAGAGAGAGGTAGGATGGAGAGAAGTACTGTAACCTCAGAGCACACCGGGTAAATGTTAGAACAATTTGTGACTGCTGCATCTGAATGGCCACTAGGTGATTTTTAACTTGGGCCACTGTAGAATCTGCCTTTGATTTAATGGGCAGCTGTTTGGCAGCAGTTGTAACAGTTGTAATGTGAAGCACATCCACGTTATCTAGTTGTATTAGTTTGGTTTAGGGATCAGACACTGATAATTCTATATATGTCGGATGCAAAAAAGATTTGTTTCAAATTAACAGCTAATCATCCTGATTTCCTTGAAAAATGTCAAAGCAGTTGAAGACGTTTTGAAGAAGTTTTCCACATATATCCACAGCCTTGTTGTTGGCTGTCGTGTCAGATCCACACCTACAGCAGAATGCTTTGTCAGCCATCATTAAAGTTTGCTTCTAGCTATCTACTCCCAAATTTGCTCCTTCCCTCATACGTCCATTATTCTTTGTGTCTGTGCAACCTCAGCAGTCAACGTGTTTCAAATACAAGGGTGGAACAAAAGAAACCAGCACTAGATCAGGATAAGAGCTCAACACAGTGCAGAAGCTAACCATTTTTAATATCTGAAGCCACACGTGGGATGTATCCCACACATGTATTACATATGTGCACACATTATAACCAAAGTTTGGATCAGCTGGTGGCCCCGTGGTAAAGTGATGTGGCCTATTTTAGGTGGATGTCGTTCAAAACCCCAGCCTTTACAGGGGCACATCACCAAAGAGTAACCACTGCTCCTACGTGTCCAGCAGTAAATCACTGGGTTCACAGATGGGTTAAGTACAGAATGCCGTTTCTCTAGAGGGATTAATATAGAGTCTACATGGCATCAAGTGTGACAAACAAAATGACAGTACAACAGCGCTGCTACAGAGTACACAGTCACAGAGGTATCTGTTTGACTTCTCCAAACATGACACTCTGTCACACACCTTCACACCTATGGAAGCAGTTGTTTGTTTTCAGTCTCTCTGACCCCAACCCTTTGCTCAGCCTCTCTCTTCAAATGTCATCTTGTCAGTTGTGACGACTGGTTGGGCCAGATGTCAGAATGTAGGCTGTCGCGCCTCTGTCTACTGTCTGACCACAGCGTTAGATTCGCTGGCAAGAAGTAAGTGAACGACTGTGAGGTCGTAACCATGTGTTCATTAATAAACCGTTCATAGTGTTTGTGTAGTAACCAGTGGCTGGGCTGTGTACAATAGTGTACGGTGATGGAGAATAATATCAAATATGACTCAAACCAACCAGGACAGAAGTACTGATTATGAAATTGAACAAATACTAAACTTGACATCATATTTAAATAGATTATTTTTACCTAATTGTGTTATATGTATTATATAAAGACTATATAATTTATAAACGACCTCATAACAAACTGAGCAGCAATTTTTCCAATCCAAACCAAACAACCTCGATGATAAATGTTTTTGAATTTTCAGGTTTTACATCGTAACACACACAGTAATGAAAAAGGCACTTATGAACTTATCTCCTTTTTTAAATAACTTCTCGCAGGTGTATCCTTTGCTTGGTGGGTGTAAATCCTTTGGGATCAAACACTCCACCTGGTGGTTTTTTCATTTACCTCACTAGTGGGACAGGAAACCCCAAGAGACTTAGTCACCAAATGGGAAATACACTAAATTGATCAGGGTTCTTATAATATAACTCCATATGTTTCAGGGTCAGAAGTCAGAAGTGGTTAAAATTATTTTTAAAAACCCGTGTTGTTTAAAAAGATAACACAATTAGAGCGCCTCCTTTGTTTGGAGTGTGTGTGTGTGTGTACCTGAGACCAAACACAACACTTTTCCTATGACTACTTCAATAATACGTAGCACTTAAATATTAACATGATTGTCTATTTGGAAATACACAGCAATGAGAAATCTAAATTTTAATTAATGTGTCTGTAATCTCTAACACCGCCTAGGAGGAAAAGAAAAAAACACAAAAATAGTTTTTAAATGGCAAAAAGGACAGGTTCTTGATAATAAAATACACAATTTTCAAAATAAATTATATATATTTGAATTTGAGTAATTAAAATAGAGCAGGGATCTCAAATCCCTGACATACGGGCCACAAACCAGTCACATGTGGCCCACAATCACATGTCAGTTGTATTACTACAACCTCACCACACACTGTTAGTTTCAGGCCCTTCTATGAGCAGGCAGGGCCAACAGTGGCCCCCGGCTCATTAGAGTTTTAGAGATGAAAAAGCACAAAGGAACTTCTAAAATATGGATTTGGCTGTGAGCCAATTATCAGTCAAGTATGTCTTTAGGAAGATCGAGTCTCGTGCATGAAAGTCCTGATGCATGGAGTATCAAAGCAAAAACATGAACCAACATATTTTACCCTTTTCAAGTACTTCAGAGGAACTCTGATTTCCCAATTTGTATTCTGTGATTAGCCACTAAAGGTCATTAAAATGGTGCTCGTGCTGCTTTTATTACTGCTGCAAAATGAAGCATTGAGGCCATAGTAAAGTTATATGGGCTTGCAATAAGGGTTTTTTAATTCATGGCTTCAAATTGGGGCTCCTGGCAATGAATGAACATGATGCAGAAAACACCGAAAAAGCAGTGAGGAATAAGAGCCGCAGAGATTCTGTCTGAGTTCACCGTATGCATGGTTGGTTTTCTCACACAGTTCAAGGTGAAATTTTAATTAAAAACTGCTCCTATGTGCTTTGTGGCGATTCTTCACCACACTCAGACACTTGTTCAACCGAGAAACTCCCTAATATCGCTAAAGTTAAAAGATGAAGGAAACTCTCATTTGTAAAAAAAAGAAAAAGAAAAAAAAATTATGATAGTTGAAAGACAAGTGGAGTCTGTCAAGACCAGAACATCAATTTTTAATTAAATTTCTCAGACAATGTTAAGTATTTTTTATCATTAAATCTAAATGGCTTTTTACTAAGTCACAGTTCTGGAAATAAAGGCTTTTCACTAAAAAGTTGTTAAACCCCGACCTTTGTTATAGTGGCATAACTTCACAGAGATTTTCCTGATCTTTGGTTTAAATACTTTTAATCTATTATAAATATACAGTGTGATCCATTCAATAGCTACAGTGTTAGGCTCATGTTCTGCATGAGCTGCAGTAAAATGTTCAGGAAAGAGTACAGTGATAGATAGAAGCAGCCAAGATGACAAAGTACTTTGCTCCAAACAAATGGATGGATGTGAATGTTTCACAGTAGCCTGTTGTCTGCTGTGCCATGGGATGGGACTGCCCTATTCCTTAGAACAGTGTTTTCAAACTGTGGTACACGGAGCACCAGTGGTACGCGAGCGCTCTCTAGAGGTAGTGGGGAAAATTCATACATTCAAATTTACATTTTCAATGACTTGAAAGAATTCAATGACTGAAACATACCATGCAGAATTAATACAACATAATCGTCTTTCTAAACATTTCTAAACGTCTCTCCTGTGGTGGAAGCTAACAGTGAAGGCCTCTGCTGCTGTATGTTGGTCATCATGGTGGTACTCAGAGAGATCAATGGTTTCTCAGGTGGTACAGAGTAGAAAAAGTTTGAGAACCACTGCCTTAGAAGATCTACAAATCAATAACAATTCTTACCAAACATTACATAACTATGCTAATATAGGCCGATAATATTGAAAATCCCTTATTCTACACGTCCTTTTTTTATCTTGTATTCTGTTTAAATATCATCAATATCTCCATCAGGGTTTGTGAGGAAATATTTCAAATGGAATTAGAGTAAAAATTTAACTCAATTTAACTGGTATAGACAGAGCAGAAGAGATATTAGAGATCGTTTCTGGTATTAACTTTCATCATCAGGCTGAGGTGGATGCAGTGAAGTATCATTAGGTAGCAGCTCACGCTGACTTCAACATCAGGACATTCTCTGATTGTTTAACAACTCGCTCCACTTGGTGAAGTATTTAGCTTCTGGGCTACATTAACGATAGGCAGCCTGACTCTACAATAGTCGTCTTGGAGCTTGATGATAATGTTATCACTACTGGACCTGTATTTCTGTTTTGCACAAATACAAGTCAGGCTTACGATCAGAAACTGGAATTGAATTTGATTGGTTCAGAATATTACATTGTCACAACATCTAAGCCATTCTTCGAGTTGATCCAAACCTCAGTGAAACTGTATAAGACTCTCCCACGTCTGTAGCAGTGGTGTGACCTTCAACAGTATTAACTGATTCAGTGATTTTCCCGTCATATTGAAACCTTCACCTCATTCCTGAATACCCCTCAGTACCAAACATAAGAATAGAACTTCACTGCCTTGTAGACCTTTGCAATTGGGTCTTAATCGTCTCAAAGTGACCAGTACGATCTGGTGAAAATGACTGGGAACTGCAGTAAACAATTACTGAACACTGAACACTACCAGTGAAAGGATAAAGGGTTTGAGAGAGTTAGAAAGAGTTCATGAAGCAATGTTTATTTTACTATGTAAAAATAGAACCTGACTGTGATGCTGGAGCAGTGAGAGGGTGGAGTCCCATTTCACCACGGCACTCCATCAACTTCTGCTCAGATTTTTATCACTCAGCAAAACTGAACAAAAAATGTGTGTGTATCTGTATGGGATCGGGTGCTGGGGTGGGAGCAGTGGAGCAGAGGTGCCCACAGTTTTTTGGTCAACAACAGCCGGCAGGGAGACGCGTGTGCGTGAGCATGTGTGTATGCCTGATTATAAAACGTGTGCAAGGCAAAACTCTTCTGATTGCCAGGTGTTGCTGAATAGATTTTTTTTTCTTTTTTTTAGTGTGGACACCTCTTTATTTGAACATCTTAAAACAATGGACTTGTCAGTGTGAAGATAATTTAGCTATTTGAATAAATATGTTGGAATTTTGTGCATGCCCCGGTGTGAATGTGTGAACATATAAATAGATGTGTGTGTGTAGAGTTTGGGGTAAAAAGTGCTGTATTATACAATTTCAAATTACACCCAAATGGAAGCACATCGTCTCTTAGCAACGACTCGCTCATATTCATAACCTGAATTCCCAGAAAGTGTAAGTGCAAGTGTTTCCAAGTGCAAGAGCAATGAGGTAATAATTTCCCATTTAATTACAAGTGAATGAGCTTTAATTGCCACATTTAACTAACAGGCATTTCATATTTACTAAAAAGACATCACCTGCAAGAGCTTCCAGCTTTTAGGAAGTGTTCAGCTCACAGTTTAAATACTAAATTAAAGCAGTTGTGATAAACAGGTTTAATATTAGATGCTCAAAGGTACAAATCTCAGATGCAACAACGGTTATAAAAAAAAAACAACAATAAATTTAACTTTAATTTGTAAATTTCATGATATATTTCTTTTTTATCTTGGACTATTATTCCTTTTCATTTACTGTGTAAGTGTCCAAAACAAATGTTGTTGTTTTGTATTTTATCTTTGGAGATAAGCAAATTCCATAAAGAAAGACTGGGAATTTAACCAGCATACCAGTAAACTTCTCGTTGGCACAAGAACATTTTTTTCTTACCAAGTGGAGTAAGAAATAAAATATTACATTTGAAAATTGCTTTGAAATTCTCTTCCTTCAGTAACACTTTATTTACATTATTATTATTTCCCTTCAATACAACTTTTTTTACACAGGATCAGCATCATCTAACTGGCCAAAATGAAAACCTTGCCCAAAGAGCTACAATAGGTTTTAAAATTTAATGCAGTTCTAGAATCTTGGTCCATCTATTTTATTGCAAAAACACAAAGTAATGAATGTTTGCTTTGGAAGCATGCCTAAAGGAATGAAGTGAGTCACCGCTGTGACCTTGGGGCAGACTTTGAACTTTGCCACTCTGCATTATTCATGTCTCTGACTCCAACGATGCAAAAAACTGTTTTAAATTCCCTTTCTCATAAACAACACTTTTTTCTACTTTTTTTGTTTTTGTTTAATATCAGCACGATCACCTGTGCTCACATCTGTCAGGTGTGTTACCATAAATCTCTGTGACAGAGGAAAAAAGGTAAATAAAGAATAAAGAAAACATTATTTTATAAAATTGTGATATGCAGATGCATTACGATTACCAACTCCATCTACTCTTGGGTTAGTAATTATATATAAGTATATATACTTGTCACCTTGACCTTCAGTGGCATCCTGCATAGAGTATATATACCTGTCACCTTGACCTTCAGTGGCATCCTGCCTGAACAAATCCTTATCATAACAACAACTTTTTTTTGATACTGTTGAGGCCAGCACAGAGGACCTTGATGGTACTGACTCTGCAGATGTCTTTAATAGTCTTATATTTTGTTTGATGACACAAGAAGTAAAAAAAAAAACAGACTAACTCATTTGACTTTCTAAAGAACAAAACAACAGAAACACAAAAGACTGAGAAAACTCAAATATCAGACCGGTTTTTAGTTCTTTTTCAGAATCGTGTCTAAGAAAAATGGTAGAATTAGTTGGAGTTGGTAAATTCATCAGAGAATTGTCATCATTCAAAAGACAAAGAAAAAAACTCTACAGTCATGTGCAACACTAACAGCAGCTACCCTCACAGCTGTATAAAAACAACCTCATATAGATTATTAATCAATGTCCCACCTTCAGTGATTAAGGGTCAATGCAGTTTTCCCACTGCACCAACCGGACTCCCCAGGGAAATCAAATTAAAAGTCTGATGTCCCAGAGAAGCAGGAAGAACCCGTCTGTCCATGCAGTTAATGTATTTAGAATGTCAAGGTACTGTAACTCCATGGCAAACTCAAAGACAGGAGCTGAAGCCCACAGTTCACCTGAGCCTTGAACCCCATTATGCTTTAAATGTTCTGTATGGCATAACATCTTGAGGAAGGTTCAGTATAACATTTAAATAAATGATGGCCCACATGGTGTAACATTTAGATGGGATAAATAATTAAGCATTTGCTAAGCTATGTTTGATGTGCATAGTGTGTGATAACACCGCAGGTTTCTGTTCCTGCACTAATTCCACTGAGAAAATAATAGAACAGTAATAGATTAGCAGTGGTGGCGAATGGCAAATACAACCTGTAGCTGCTGGAGCAAACAGGTTGGAGTTCTCAAGGTAGAAGGTAGTTGGACACAGAAGACAGTTTTTGTCCCAAAGGAAAAGCAAAAACTAAAATGTGTGCCACGTGTTGTAAGTACTGTATGCTGCACTATTGTATGATATGGTATATTTATTCTTAGTGGCTGATGTCTAAATAGTAAGAGATAACCAAACAGATTGGACCATTTTATACACAATTTTAAAATAATACCAGAATGTGAACACTCAAAATCTCAACCATTTTTTTCTTAAATTATTTATCCCCATCTAGTATTTTCTGTGATCTTGTGCCAGCAGATTTCTATGCTTTCCCCTCAGACAAAAGAGTGCCTCCTATGTTTTGAAGAGGAGTAAACATGCAGGTTCACATGTGACTGCAGGGGTGAGGACGTCCTGGAGCATCCTTACAAAACTGACTGCACACGGCTTCCTGGTCATCCAGATTTAGCACAGACTCATTCTGCTGACTGCAGAACAGGAAGGCCGATAGATATACTCAGTCAGAACCACATAAGCATTTAAGTGACTTTTCATCATCAAAAAGCCGCTTTAGGGAAGTGTAACAGCAGGAGGAAAACTGTCAGCAATTTCAACTGGGTTGTGCATAGAAAGATGCCGGATGTGCCTGGCTAACCTACTTAAGACGAAAGTCTATTTGATGCATTTCCATTGATGAAGCAGAATAGAGGAGCCTTCACTCTGAAAGGGCCGTCCAGCTGTCATTGGATTTGAATGCCTCTATAAAAATGTTGTTTTTTTCCCATGTAACATTCTGAGGTTGGCAAAATTTGATGAAATTGTAACATTTTAAATATATGTATGTATGTATATATGCACATATATTTGAACTGTTACAATTGCATGCATTATATGTACATATATATTTATATATACATACTTATATATGTATGTATATAGAGTATATAGTATATATATATATATACATATATATATATATATATATATAATATATACTATATATATACATATATATATATGTATATATATAGTATATATTATATATATATATATATATATATGATGAAACTCATCATATATTTTGAGGTTTTTTTATTGCATATATATTGCAAGAAATTGCATATAGTAGAGCCACACTTCATGTGCTCCCAGTGAATAGGCCTTTTTCTGACTGACTTGTTTGTAAGTTATTACATTCCACTCTCTGTTTAAATCTTGAACTGCTTGAGGAGACTTCGACAGAAGCTCTGTCAAAAAGACAGGCTTTTGTGAACTCATAACTGTTGCTGCCATATTTCTATTGTCTTTACATTGTCAGCGTCTCGGTGAAAAATGAGGGATGTTCTGGGACTCAAACGCATTGCACATAGATGAGGCTTTGGTCTAGTCTTCATTTGGTTAAAAGGGATTCTAGACATATGTATGTATTCTTTGGTGTAAAAGAAGTCAATTCACCGATACATTTCTTCATCAGTTACTCCTAGTCTTTTGGGTGTCTGTTGATCAAACAGACATAGCTGATTTAGTCTGGAGCGTGAGTAGAATTCCAGTATATTTGGGGTGGAACTGTAAACACCAGTATCTGTGTTCAGGCCAATAAGAGGAGAGGCCACCAACAAAGGCACTAAAACCAACGATATTTCAGGTGAACACAACTAGGGATGACTTCATCCAGTACGCAGGATTGGATTCGGTCAATATTGGGCAAAATTTCAAGATCGATGTCGTAAAAAACAACAATAGACCTTCCAATCCAATACCTAAGCCCAGATGTTCAACTAAACAGGCACAGCATGTTGGAGGAGAAAAGAAGGTGGATTGGATTGATATCGGTATTGGCAGATACTCCAAGTTGCATTGTCAGTTTTGGTACCGGACATGAAGTGTTGTATCGAGTCATCCCTAGTTGTGTTCACCTGAAATATTGATGGTTTAGAAGCTGTTTCTGTTCATGTTTTTGACTCCTTGACTTTTTCAACAGAAGAATAAAAGGAGAAACGTCCTTGTGAAGCCTTGACCGTCAAAGTGCCTACCACCATCACCATCATACAGTAATAATCAGTGACTAAATACACGTGCTCCAGAACAGTTTGAATTATCCAGTCAGTAGTGATTAAAAACAAACACCAAAAAGAAAACCTACAACGATTCAGGAAGTCCTTGGGATTCACCCTTCACCTTTTAATCATAGCCAAATTAGAAGTATTGAGGCAATAAATCACAACTCATTATATCTTAAACTGATTTGAAATATGAAAGAAACTGTCTATTACATTGCTACAGATTTAGTTGCTCAGAGTTTCTTACCCACAGTCAGTTGACCAGTCAGCTGTCCTTGATCATTTCGAGCATTGATAGTGACATTTCTGTCAGACTGAAGAACAAGGGGACTGTCCTGAGGGGCGAGAAGAGAAAGAAATCATTAGAGCAGCAGATCTTTTTTTTAATCAGAGTCTTGAAAGAATCAGCGTTTACTTTTGCAGTTTTTCCGCTTTGAATATTCACACACGCTCTCTAAATCGCCGTTGCACTTGCCCTCGCCTTCCTGAGCACCAATCAGTACTGCATTAACCTGTATAACCAATACTGCATCAGTCTGTATCAACCTTCACACTTGACTCCCTCTCTTCCAACAGCCTGATGTACTCTGCATCTAGTTTGCATAATCCATTCAAACAGCATCCAGTCCCCGAGTGTTTGCTTGTGTACCACTGTCTGTGTTTATGTCTGCAGAAAAGCAATTATCCTCGACCCAAACGGGCTAAATGCAACAATGACCTCGACCTCTGCTCTAATGTTAAAAGTCTGATTGAATCACCCAATGCTTACATTAGTTTACTTTCAGTCAGTGTGCGCTGCGGTGCATGCAAACCATGTTTCCATTTTCATTAAGGTCTAAACCCAGTCTGACATTTATCTGTCTCTCCTTCAGCTCCTCAAGTTCACCCATCATTACTCGTCTGCTGGAGCTCCTTAGTTACATCAACAAATGTTTTCTGTTTGTTCTTTTACCCATTTGAAAATATGGCTCAAACTTTTCTCACCCTCTCTCACTTTTTAAATATACTTTTTTGTTCTGTCAGTGAGCAGGTGACCCAATTACACTGAGAACCGTAATAAAACAGGAACGCTGTAAAACTGCTGAAGTGGCAGAATCTTTACTCTCAATTTCTCTTTCTCCAGACATATAAGAGTCAAATATAAATATTTTTTTACGTCTCACCTGACTCTGTCCCGTTGTAGGGCACTCTAGACTCTGGAGAAACTGATCGCAAATATAGGACACTTAAAAGGGGAGGAATATGTGCATACAGAGATTCTACATCTTTGAGTTGTTTTTTAAATTATGCAACCACTCACATCCAGAAAAACAGCCATACCACATACATGCACCACCAAGCAGGGGCACAGATGGGCTATGTGAACTGAGGGGGAACCAAGCTGTCAGCAAATTATTTCAACTCAATGAGTCATTTTAAATAAGGCTCCATTTCTTAATTTGGGAATAGCCTGTGGGCCAACGGTCTGAGCTAAGAAGCCAATAGAGAATTTTTATTTGAAATAATGGATAAACAATAATGAACATTGTTAAATGAAGGCCTACCTGATCAACACTAGCCAGACATGATGCAACTGTTATTGGTCTGGATCACTCTCCAAATCACGCTCCAAAGGAATTTCCCACCAAAAGTGCATGCCTTATGCCAAATATGATTTATGTAAATATGTGTGTAGGAACTGTAGCACAAAAAAACACAACATATTTAAGTAACTAAATTATAATTATCTGTGCTGTACAGAAATTCACATTTTAATTGACTGAAGTCGTATTTTTAGGAATTCCCTATAGTGCAGTCAAACATATTTACCCTCTAGAAAACAGAAGAATAATAATCATGTGTATCAATACAGCTACTGGTTCCTGTGGTGTGACGTAATTGGATTTTCATCGTAAGTTGGCGCTCACATACTGTACATCAGTTCCTATGTCACTTATCAACGCTAACACAATGGTGAGAGTGTAATATCGGACATAAAAACATCAGAAGTGTCTGACTTACACCTGGGAGCCATAATGAAGGGCAAAAAGTTCCCAAAAAACAACACAAACACAAGAAAGTCAATGTAGCACAATCCAATGTGTACGCAAACGTAGAACGCAAACATGTCACAAACGGATCATTACTCCTCGGGGGGAGGGAGGGTCAACCCCCATCCCTAGTGCCATCTGCCATCTGTGGGCATGTCGTAATGATGAGGGTAACAGACATGACGAAAGGTTCACGCTGCACAAAGTTGTTTTGCAACATTTATCCGTTTCCTAAAGCTTGTACTCTGGATTAATTATTTCCAACGGGGCGTGTGATGGGCTTCACTGTAATATCTATCCCCTCTGTTCAAAGCGATGGGCACTTTGTAATTTGTGACGGATGCAACGTGCCTCAAATCAATTCCGGCTCAATGGACAATCACATCTTAACTAATGCAGGCTGTGGAGTAGTGTGACATTCAGAGGAATAACTGGAAAAGTAAGTCCTATTTGATGAAGCACCCGTATGCAAATATATTCAAACAGGGGAGGAATTTGTTAGCTGCACATCAAACAGCTGCTAATATCTATTCATGTAACAAATGAAAGGAGATGAACAGACCCACAGGTGACCTGTGAGCCTCACAAGAAGATGGGTAATGATAATAATAATAATAATTATGCACATTTTTATCATTAAAGATGTTTAAATGCTTAAACAGGATTAACCTGTGTTTGTTCAAAAAGGGGATCTATTTCCTGAGCTACAGTTCTGCGATGTTTACTGAGGAGTTAAAGGATCTGCACTTGTACTAAACCAACATTTGAAACATGCTGCATCATGCTGCATCATCAAAGCATGTCAATATTTTGAAAGCAGTCAGAGAGCCTTGATGCTCCTTTTTTATTTTTATTGTTGGGATTTTCAAGCACAGTTCCATCCGCAGACACAATTTGTCTCAAAACAAAATATATTCATAACCTCCCCCCTTAGTTTAACACAAGGGAAGACTGAACATCATTTTAAAGATCTGTAACATCCTTCATGATCCCTGTGCAAAGGAAGGGACGGTACTGTGGTCTCCAGTAAGCTCAGATCTTGGTTAGATCTTCAGGAAATTGGTCCTGCAACCTGTGAGGATCCTCGTATAGGAATTTTGGATCAGCAGACTGATAGTGTAGTTGATGCTGTCATCAACTATGTGATAGACAGAGCTTAGTCTTATGTGGATAAAGTCAGAAATCAATAAAAAACAAAATACACAAAAACTGTTTGTGAATTCTGAGGTAAGTCGTGGATTTATTGTAGTTAAAAATGCTACACAAACATAGCAAAGTAACACATGTTGAAATAAATCATTAAATAAAACAACTTTAAATTAAATGATGTTTTTGACTCTGTGTACCCCAGAGAGGTTCGAGGCCTTTCCCAGAAGAGAGACTTGACCCAGACTAACTCCTAACCAGCTTTAACTGATAACTCAGCACCGCGATCCTGAAGTGCCGTCTGCTAAGACGCACACTGATATAAACGCTTCATCAGGGGTCACTCCTTGAGATTTTTAATGAAGGTATGACATGCACCATCTTCTTAGAGTGGTCTGCTGGGACAGTGCCATCTCAACAACAGACAGAAAGGAACCAAGGCTGGACAGACTGATTTAGAAGAACGCCTCGGTCCTGCGATGTTTACTTGAAGGTGGTAAGAGTAGAATTATAGCTAAGGGGTTGTCTTTAATAGACAATATTTTCCCCCTCTGACGTGACACCACCTTAGCACTCAGCGGCTCCATCACTGTCACAACTGAAGTTTTTAGTTAAAGAAATACTAGCAGGCACTCTGTATGTTTTCACCTGATTTTATTCCAGACTTATTTATATTTATTAACTGTCAGGTTAATTTTAACATTCCAATATCAAATAAATAAACAAATAAATAAATAAACCAAGCATATCTATAGTTCTATCTATATCACCTAATAATATCACTTGAATAATTTAAAACTACAGATTAAAAACAACAACTTACCAAAGACATTTTTTAATATAGAAGAAATACTAATAGAGTAAAGAACGGCAGAGCAGTGTTTCAGGGTTCATTGTTTTTCTTATTGCAGTAAACATACAGTAAACAATCAGAATTGCACCAGGTAGCTGTGAGGGGACGCTCCTTCCATTTATATTTGCACAGGAGACTTATTTACATTCAGTATACATCTCTCTTTATCTCCCTCACCTACTGTCAGCATTGCCCCTCTAGCTTTTGTGTTTGCTGTCATGCTCATAAATCTCCCCTCATCATGTGGAATGTGCACAGGGGGCCAAATAAATGCATTGAAGGTAGAAACATCCAGCACTTTCCCTGACGAGGAGAACAGTCACCCAGCAGTACCATTAATCCAGTTAATAGTTTAATTTTGTTTGATTAGCGGCACGGTGCCTCCAGCCTAAAGTGGTCTGTATAATTACTCAGGTAATAACAATCATATATGGACCAATGGATGACTAATGCAGGAAGCTACGAGTACACGCAGTGATGTGTCTCTGTCTAACAGAATGACTCACTATCAGGTGAGGAGATAAAAAAAAGTAAGAGAGAAAGTGATTGTTCATTTGTGTTTTGTCATCATCACTGCAGTAAAGGCTTTTATGCCTCGTCTCTCAGGGTGAGACTGACAGGTTTCATACAGTAAAAGTATCAACAGCAGTGTACTCAGTCTTCATGCTACACACACTCACACTCTGTTGATTCATCTTTGCCATTAGTCTAATAACAGCTTTCAGCTTCCCTGTCTGTCTGCATCTCTGTCATCGCCGGTTTCACCAGAGCACTTAAAGGCTATTGTCATGTGCTTAACAAACTAACATTCCAACATACAAAAAGTACACAATACCTAATCGAATACTAAGCCTGCAGTTGCCTTTTACTGTTGGTTAAATGCATTTTTACTATTTTTTGTTGGCTTCATCTACAGTTACACGTCAAGTATTACGACTATTAAAGCTTTTCTTAGATATTGAATGGTACGTGGTATGAAAGATGATTCCCTTAGATATTATGTTTATATTAAATAATATTTGCATTAGCACTC
Source organism: Cynoglossus semilaevis (assembly GCF_000523025.1). Taxonomy (NCBI): domain Eukaryota; kingdom Metazoa; phylum Chordata; class Actinopteri; order Pleuronectiformes; family Cynoglossidae; genus Cynoglossus; species Cynoglossus semilaevis. The sequence goes on from NC_024315.1 coordinate 15,904,891, forward strand.
AAACCAAATAATAATATTTGCATTAGCACTCAAACCATAATATTGTGACCTTTTTCCTCACGAAATTACGTTTTATTTGTAACATCACAACATTTTTCCGAAAAAGTTTCATCTTCTAATTTTATATTCTTATAACATTTCAACTTAAACTCGTAATTTTATTTATTTTTTAAAATGTAATTTTCTCAATGTGGCCTAATACTCCGTTATAAACTTACCTTGTATTGTAAATGTACTAAATATTTACCACAAAAGTGTAAAACAAAAAAACTCACTGACTCAGTGATATACACAGTTGTTTACTCAGTGAGAAAGAGTACGAAGTACTGCAACTTCAATTCAAGGAGAAAACAAATCAGTTGTAACTTCACATTCCTCTTCCCAGCAGTCAGCTAATTAAAGACAAGTTCAGAATAGGGAATAGTGTTTTTTTTTTTTTTTTGTACGTTAAATGTTTATTTGATCTCAGTTCAACAACACTGTGATGGTTTTAACATAATGTCTTCAGCTGCAGTCAGGGCAGAGGTGCCGACGTCCATTAACATATCATCAATGCCATGTGAATCCCTGTGTCAACAGTGTTGAAACCAGTTTAATCCATTTTAATCCCGAAGTGACAGTTTTGAAATTACCATTAGACAGCAACGACCAGGTAAGCCATTGGCTCAGTGTGTGTGTGTGTTAGTATGAGGACTTTTTCATGTTCCATACTAATACTGCAACTTGGAGTATTTGCTGATACTAACATCAATCTGATCAATCTTTTCTCCTCCAGAAGTCTTTCCTCAGGCGATAGGCTTTCTGATTACAGCATGACGCACAAAGTTACGTTTATCATTTGGGGTTAGCTATCAGATCAGACGGGCTGTAGTTTTTTTTTCTGATATCCGACCAATATTGAACCCATACCAATCTGTTTTGGACTCTCCTAGTAATTTTATGTCAAAACTAATGTGGCACTGGAACCAGGAGATGAACCCACAGGGTACTTTAGACGGCAGTTTTTACATATTTGTGATCAGAGCAAACTGTGATATTTTAACTGCATCATATTTTCATCCAATAAACCTAAGAAGTTGAAAACACTTCTTGATTTAGGTCATAGCCTGTTGTTCCAGATCTTGAAGCGAGACCACTAATTCAAATGAGTACAGGCACATGCTCAAGGCTGACAAATACAAACTGCATACTCCACCTTTTAAGTACACATTAACACTGTGTACACTGAGTATAATGCCCTGTTTACAGTTTAGTTAACAATTTGTAGACATTTAATATTTTTAATTATATAAAGTATTCATTGCACACGTTTGAGTTTACCAACTAATTACTGAAATGAGTTAGTTTATTTTTCCTTGTGCTAATTTTGTAGCTAGTAATGTATGTGTAACAACTCCAGGTCTAAACAATTATTATGTCAAAAGTAAATTAAATTCCATAAAAAAAAACAAAGACTCACAGTCTGAAACGTTCTGTTTACGAACCGCACAGAAATGTAGTTCAATCATCACAGGAACATTTGCCCAGCCGACTGTTTGCACATGAGATGACAGTCAGTCCCTGAGCCAATACATTCAAAAACCTCTTGTTATTTTTCAAAAGTCGGACAAAGATGAGAAAACATAAAACACACGTGATCGGCTATGATAGGTCGCAGTGTTTACTTTTGAGAAAAAGGTGTTTCAAAAAATAAACCCACGGAAAGAGGAAGAATAGAAGATAGAGAGATAAGATAGGAGCGTCCTGCTCCAGGTATCCAGTGTGATAAATCTTAAGCCAGGGTGGAAGGATACAGAGGTGGGAAAGCAAGTGGGAGATGGAAAGTAAAATAAGGTTAACCACAGAACATTTGTTTCAGTGATAACAACTACAAATAGATCCATACACAGATGTCAACACGCAGGCCCTCATACGTACGTTCTGCTTTTCTACAATAATGTATGGTTCCTAAAGACACACTCGGCATAGTCACGTGGCCTCAGGAAATATGTACCTGCAGGGAAAGAAATACCTCAGGAGATATAGATAGACCACATTTGTTGTCCAGCAGTGTGGGCGATTTTTATTTTAAATGATTTTTTAATCAAAATATTCAACCTCAGGGGGTCCTTGGTTTACGGTGTCCTTGAGCTAAGACGTTTCGTGGTTACATCGCCATCTCCCATACATTTCTTAAGAAAGCCTTGTCTCTGACATACAGGAACACTAGCACAGGAACTAGTTGGCGAGTGAGCAGAGTGGACGAATACGGTGTCATGCGGCACTATACACAGCAGACGGTTTACGTTACATTTGTGTGGATTTCTTTGTGAAACTTTTTGCCCTTCATTATGCTCCCGAACACTAGTCAGTCTTTTCTGAATTACGATGTTACCACTGTGTTAGCGTAGGTGAGTGAAATAGGTACTTATGTCTAATATGTTCCGACTTCAGTGAACATCAAATTACATTGGATCGCAGGAACTTAACTCCATAAACAAACTAAAAATATTTAGTAATATCAGCAAACTATGAGACCGAAATGCAAATGAACAAGGTCTAGGTCCAGGTAACCCATCAACATTAAGGCTCTTGAACTGGATTAAAGTTAAATCTCAGTGTTATTCTCCGGCGGTGTCTGATGGTGTACGGTCTCCTGCTGCAGTGATTTTTCACAGAATATTATGCAACTGTGCATGACTTTATCATGACTTCTACTGGATCCTCTTTACTTTTTAGCAGTCCCTGACTTGCCTATAAATCCTGGTCCATTAGCATAGCAGCAGCATTACCAGTTGTATTACTGCAGTGAGCTTTAGGTTTCCACTGTGGGTACGAGCACCGTGAACATTATTCATGGGTTCATGTGTCTGCATTCAGCTGGAAAATAGCTAGTACACCTCATTTCATATCGGTACACAGTACAGACCTGTATGTTAATGCGCTCCACACACAATGCTTGGACTGTAATACACTAGAAGTAATTATGATTAAAATCAAATGAATAAGGGCTCCATGTTTATATCCTATCTAGAAAAAACACATTTCCCTCCATTCAGTTGCCCTGTGTTTCTCTGTAGAATGTAGAAGAGCAGACAGGAGGCAGCAGAGTAAATAAAGTTACTGTAGACTACTGCAAACTTTGACATGAAATATTCCCTGGTGGTAGAAAAGAAGACTTACATTTGAAAGCAATAATAATTGCCCTGGGGAAGTCTATGGATCTTTATGAGAGACAATGTGTGGATGCAATATAAATGTGACTGTAGTGTCACTTCTTCACCACATGCACACAGGCTTTCATGCATTGAGGGTGTGTGTGTGTGTGTCTGCTTGTGTTTATGATTGTGTTGGAGGGTTGGTCTTAGTGGATCTTTATTAGAGTTATTGATTAGTTTCCAAAGCCTTTAACAGCTGACACTGACAACAGTTACGGTTTTTACCGGCTTTTTTGTTTAAATTGTGTGCACACTGCGCTGCGGCATTGACAATGTCATATCATGGTATTTCCTGTATATTTCTTTTCCTGTGCACTCAATGCGTTGACTGCTGTCCTCTTGTCAATGGTGTCAAATACATTTCAAATAAACCTCCTCATTTGAATCCCCATGTGTATAAATTACTGTTTGAATCATGTCGTCTTTGCACAAAAGTACATGATTAACTCTGACTTTACTCTGTCAGGGCTTTTTTTCCCATGAATAATAAATCAACTATAACAGCCAGCAGAAACATTTGTTCAGCTAAGCCTGATCAATGAGATGTGGGAATGCTGGGAAAAAAACTATGGATTGTTGAGTGTAATCCAGAGGCATTTTAATGGACTGACAAAGTGTTATATACATTCAAACCATTTACTGTATTTATGTGTATTAACAGTACCATAAAGGCCGCTGGTTTGATTGCTAATGCTAATTTTTCTTCACTGACACAAATTTTATAATTAAATGAAATGTATTAATTTTTTATCATTTTAATTTTTTTTAAATAATACTGTTCTATCCCCAGTAAAAAGTCTTGCTGATAGAAAAACTACTGTAAAGCATGACTTCTCTGACCTTGCCCTGGGGAACTTTTGCTTTCTGGCGTTGATGGTACAGTACACCACTGGCAAAATGTAAAAATTCTAGATGATGCAATCCTCTTACAGTATTCACTGCATTTTCATCTTTGCTCTCATCTGCTGGTCCCATTTTTACTAAATCGACCATGACATTTGCATTTTGTTTCTGAGCAAAGGAATTATTCCAACTGCTTTGGGCTTTTGGTTTAGTTCCCAGCAGTTCAATATGTCTTCTGCTTTGTTATTGCTGTGATAGGGATTTCCCTTAATTTGGCCTCTCTGCAAAGCACTCAACCATGTGCAAAAATCCTCAGCTGAGAGACAGAGAGAAGGACAAAATACTCCGAGCTCTGTGGGGGACGTTAGTACCAAACTATGGATTCCTATTTCAGGAATATATGTCAGATTTGGCTGTTGTGTTATATGTTAGGGTCTGATACTTTTCCAATAGAACAACATCTGAATTTTAAAATACCAGCTAGCACCAGCTAATGTAAATGCCAAGAGTGTAAAATTAGGTGGTAGAAGGCGGACAGCAAAAAGAAGCAAACAGATTGTGTAGAAGTAATTGATTCTGTAGTCTCCTGGGAAAGAATGGTGAAAAGGACACATGGTTTTTTTTACTGATCTTTGCCCTTTGTCAAAAGGTTTTTTTCACTTTTACATTAATGGTTTTGTTCACACCCCTTTCCAACCATTTGTCATCTGTCCGTGTGTAAATTGTATAGTGTATCTATAGTGGCCATGCTGCGTGGCATACACCAAAAAAGAAAATACTGCACTGATTATTGCAGTATGGAAAGTCAGTTCACCTGTGCAAAGGCGTCAGTTGTAAATTTTATTTTCAATCAATAATGCAGATCACAAAAATGATGGCCATTATTGATCTGTTAGGACCAGGGTTAACAAGAGCTGCATCCAGTCTCGTTGACTCACAAAATACTTGAAATAAAATCGTGGGAGATAAAAAAAAGTAAAATAAAGGGAAACGCAGGATTGTGGGGAGATCGTGCATTGATTTTGGGTTCTATTTTTTTTTTTTTTGTCCCATTAACCTTTTTTGCTAAGATCACAGTTGATGATGTCATTTCACTGAAAGGTTCTTAATTTTCCAGGTCACGTTGGCCACACTCTGACATGATGCATCATGCAGCTGACAGACCAGAACCTCACAAAAAGACCATTCAACCCATTCTTTTTCATTACTACACAAAACCAAAATCAAAAATCAAATTAGGGCCACAATCTCCATCAGTGTTCTTTGCTTTTAACTCCAGTCTGTGATGTTTTATTCATAATAAATATAAAATGTTAGGTATTTTGAAAAACCTCTGCAGATGTTCACTGGTAAGGCTTTTATCGTCTGATGTAGACTAACACGACAGCACTGACAGCATACTGCAGCCGTCCCTGTGTTCATGTACAGAGAAGCTCCACTGAAGGTGACATGATCTGTTTTGTTAAATTATATCACGTGTGATTTTAATTTCTTTGTGATGGAATATTGGAGGGAGGATGAGAAAAAGTTCAATAAAAATCTTAAAACGGCAGTAATCGCAGGATTCTCAAGTCTCAGATGGTACCTGAACGCACCTCATGTGACAGCAGCAATTTTGGCATGACCAGGTCATAATCTGTGTAGATGTGGTGGTTTGCACCAGTTATGAAGCTGCTCTGCTCCTCGAGCTAGTGATTAGTTAGCTTGCGCCAAATAGACTGAAGGAGCGCGTATACAGTGCTGAAAACATGTTCATGAATCATGAATCTTATCCTAAACAAATGTAATAATTAGCCTCAGCCTCCTAAGCTAAACCAGACATTTTTTTTACCCAGCCTTCAATCTGTGAAATCTCAGGACCTTTTCATTTGAACAGACTTTTATTTAGTCCTGGTTCAACTTCAATGATGTATTTAAGCACAAATGTTTTATACTCCCACTGGATTATGGTTTTGTGATATTTAAATATTGTGTTTTCAGCGCTACATAAGGATTATTTTGTTGTGCTGGTAATGTATAGTACTACAGTCCTGGCACTTATGAAACGAATGATTTTGTGACGAGAATGGTGTGTTTGTCAAAGATTCCTGTATTGGATTGTGATGGGAAAAAAAAACGACTGTGGATTTGCCTCTTTTTTCCATTGTAGAAAAGGACAGAATAAATAGCCAATCAAAGTAACTCAATAACCTGCACTTTTCCTTGACAGTGTAAAGAAAATATGTACCAACTGCTACGGATGCCATACAATTTGATTTGCTCCACTGCAACACTTTCACAGCAATAGCCCTCGAATTATAACCTATATATAGGCTATACATTTAGCCCATGTTGTTTACAATGCTGCAAATTTAAAATCAATAGGCACTGCCAAAATGGTAACAGCCTAATGTTCCATTAGAACTCCCTGCTATTCAATTACGGGTCTGGAACTGGAAAAGTTTCAGCTCGCTCAGGTCCCCAGAGATGACACACAGAGGATGAGGCATAGAGATAGGGAGTAATAAATCTAAAGCTGACAAACAGAAAAAGATAAAGTTAAGGCATCTTCTAACCTCCCCCATTCCCACATTTGTCAGTCTTCCTCATGGCTGTGGCACTTTGTTCAAAATTCAAGATGTGTAATGTTTATTTTTTAATATGCTTAGTTCCCCTAGCCCACTATTATTTGTTAAAATATTTTTTGCTAATAGTATTGAAGTTTAAATCATGATTGTACACTACACATAATTACCCTGCCACAGCAACCTTTCTATTTTTTCTTTCTTTCTCCCAAAGGAAGCAAAGGCCTTTTCTCAGCAGCCAATATAGAATAATGTAACCCTGACCAAAATCACTAGAGAGAGCAAGGGAAGAAGACGGGGACAGAAAATGGCACAGGGAAGGATGAGAGAGACGTTAGAGATGCTCTAAACCTTTGAATTGGAGGGGAAATTAGGTTTACCCTTTAGATATACTCCTCAAATAAAACTCACTTTAACCGTTGAGCTTTCACTTGTGGAAAAAAATGATTTGATTTGTTCTTGCTGACAAAGCAAGAGAAGGATTTAGAATACAGAGTTACAAAAACTTCCATCTGTCAAGAATGGACATGAAAAGTACTGTACTATGCTACTGCCAACAAGACTCCGAAAAAAACTACTGGTGAGAGATGCACTGTTGAAATGTCTTTGTTATAAAGAGAGAGAGAAAATTGTCATAACTAGGGATGCTGACCTTTATGACAGTACCGGATGTGACCAGCAGATGGGTCAGTGTCAAAGGTAAGTGGGTAAAAGAAAGTAGAGAAGAAGTACAACTTCAATTACAGTTAATGTAGATGAAAAATAAACACAGGTGGATAATACAGTTCTAATGCTAGACCATGGTTGACCGGACGATGCCTGGTCCTGGACAACACAGGTTCCTCTTCATACAACTAATACTGTACTTTTACTTGTATTAATTGCAATGGATGGTTGAATCTTATACTCAAGATCAGTATCGGTCATCAAAACATCGTCAGTAACGGCAGCCCACGGCATGCTGGAGAACAAGAGAAGGAATCAGAATCATATCGGCATCAACAGATACTCTAAGTTGCAGTTTCAGACACAGAAAAGTTGTCTGGAGCCATCCCTACTAAAGGCCACAGAGAGCTAATACTTATTTGTTGTTGATGGAAATCCAGGTATTATTTTGTCGGGAAAATGATACCTAAAAGTACAAGTATTGCGTCATTATGCTCATATCAGCCTGTTGGTATCCTAAATCCCTACTTAAAACAGACCTTTTAAGGAACAGTGACATACACAGATACTGCAGCCGAAGTTTCTTCAAATATACCAAACAAGCCACAAACTACACTGCACATCCTGCTGCTCTGATGATAATCCCACTCCCTCTGGGTTGCAGTGGATTTATCTCCCAAGTAAATACAAACTATGGCACACAGCAAATAAACTCCTACATGGACATATAATAAAAGATAAATCTGGGATTACTGAGACGTGGCTTCTACAACCTGAAACTGGAAATCACCGTCTGTCAAAACTTATCTGATTTCTTGAATTTACTTTGCGTTTTTATGTTACATTTTCAAATACAATCATTCGTCTTCTACCCTCGTCAGTTCACCGCTCCACTGCTTAGTCACACATGGAGATAATTTAGAACAGTGATTATCAACTGATGGCCCGTGGACCGGATCCAAAATAAATATCAAATAATAATGTTTAAAATATTAAAAATGTGTCCAAATAACTTTATTTTCATAGCATTACAACTTTCGGCGCAGATTTCTGACATTTTTCTTGTAAATTTAAAACTCTGATTTGTGTTTTTTTTTTTTTTTTTTTCACATGGCCCTAATACTCAGTCATACTATTAAGTAAGCTTCTTTTGGTCTTTTATGAAAAAGAGTAGACTGACTAAAAAATGTGTAACTGCCAAAGCTGCAATTACCCTCTCACATTTGCTGTGTTTTGTAGCCTGTGCTGAAATTACAAGAAAAAAACAAACAAACAAACAAAAAAAAAAAAACACTGCTGTGGGACTTTAAAGAGGTCACGTGAGGCTCAAACTACTACATTCCTGGTGATTCATCACATTTCCCTCTGTAAATACTGTACATTCAAGGTGTAGAGTCAATCATCCTTCTATTATTCATAGCCCTTTTGAGAGCAGTACAGTGGAATGAAGGTGACTTAAGTTTAATCATGTTAATGTGAACATTATAATACATTTATGTCAAAAAGGTAATACCAGCACAGTGAGAGGAGTGCCACACCATTAATGTCAGCCCTCAGATGATAAACAGTCACATGGTAATGTGGAGATTGACTGTAATCTTCCAGGAAAAACATTAGAGTAGAATCAGTGGTATAAATAATGTCCTCATTCTTGTTCACGGTGTTTTTTCATTAGTCTGACACAGATTGAATTCAAACTTTTGAAAATAAAAAAATGCAATTAAATTCTCTAATGTTGTTCCTGTTATTTCTAAAGTATTTTTTGGTCTTACATTAAAACAGTCGATATTAACGACATGACATTCAATAAGCTGTGATTTCCTGTTGACATGGAAACAAATGTAAACACATTTAGGAAACTCAAACGCAAAAGTATTTCAAATGTGGTAATAAAAGAAAAAAAACTGATAAAAAACATTTTTTTTCTCATAATTAACTGTATTTTTCTCGATGTATTGACTACAAGACTTACTTATTGCTTCGTTGCTGACTAGAAATAAGGCAATAGGCGAAAATAAACATCTTCAAGTTCAGACACTTTAGGCTCAGCAGTGCCATAATCTTTGTTACCTCGGTTACACTTCTTTCTCTCTGCCAACAGACAATCTAACAAGAACATCAACAAGAAGTTTCTCATCACTGCTGCATTCTTCAGAAATCTGGTCAACACGGTACAATAGCCTTCAGTTATGGATGACGGCGTTGAGTGGTGAAAAAAAAAACAAAAAAACCAGCAGACAACAAACAGCTCTGAACAGAACTGGCACAAAGCTGAATAAAAAAAAATAATAATAAAAGGGAATTTTGTAACATAACACAAAAACATGATTTATGTAGAGAAATGTTATTCATATAGAATAGAATTATAGAATTATTATTATTCATATATAAGTATTTCTTATGGCTACGATCAATAACAAAATAGTAAAAAAAAACTCCATGCATTGAGACATTATTAGAGCTGTTCACCACAGGTTCAAAACAACAACACATCCCTTCCTGTCTATCAGTACAAAAATTAGAAGCTGCCTCCATTCTGAGTAGTAACTACCTGAACTATCACTTGGACAAAATGCATTAAACCCCAGTCACATACTACAACAGTACTGAGGAGTGAGTAGTGGATACGCTGAACAAACACGGGTGAATGTCTAGAAGCTGAAAGGTGTAGGCACTGAGATCGAAAAATGTACAAAAGCAAACTAAAAACCCAATTATTTCTCTCCCTCAGGTTGGTGGAGTCTGATACATGTTTGAGGGAAGGTCAAACAGATAATTCAGGTACAGAAATCCTTTATGAATGTTAGTTAAAGATTTAAGATTCAGGTTTTCTTTATGAATAATGTATTTATTTTGAACTCATACAAATTATATTTAAGCTGCAAATTCAACTGATTTAGCTATATCTAACTTAGAATCTAAAGACAATTTTCACACTGTACACAACCTATTAATCATACTGTATATTTTAGATTTTGTTTTATTTCTATTTTATATTATAGATTTTTTTTACAGTCTGTATGAATGTTTAAAAGAGGCCTCTATAGAGACTTCAATTCAGGACTTGGTTTCAGTAAAAAGAAAATCATTTAATATTATTTAGGTATTGTTGAAGTGCTGTCTGTTCCATCTCACACTCTGTTCCCATAATTCTGTCTGGCAGTGTCATTCTTAACAGTAGACTAAACAGTGCTGTAGAATAAGGTTTGGGTAATTAAATGCTACATTATAACAGACTGTATTTATTGCCATTAGTGACGGGAGTGAACATGATAGTGTTTCTTTTTTGTAATGATCAAACACTGCTCATCACCACCATTGTGTTGTGCACTATTGAGCCACAACATACATAACGCCTGGTAGCACGTGTGTCCGACACACTCTAACTGCCATGCTTTTATAGCCGTCTCCATCAAGTAATGCATCATGTGCCGTGCCATAAAGATCCCAGCCACTCATACACACACAGACACACCCGTGCTGGTTGTTAGGGAAAATGTTACACTGTTCTGGTCATCAGAGCTCGGCTCCATAAACCCACAAATGCCTGAATAGAAAGACATTGTTTGTGCAGATAGGGCTCACTGATGAATCATCAACTAAAGCAACTAAACCCCCAAGGAAACCGTACAGGTCCATTCACATCACACGCCATGAACGGGAAAAGAAATCATGTGACTGCGTTCGGCTGTTGTGCTGTGATGATTCAGACAAAGGTGTGCTGCGTCAGGAGAAAAAAGGCAGAGCCATTGTCTTACCCTCCGAGACTGGATCTCTTTGACGTATAACGGCAGTAAGAATTCAGACACTCCCTCCAGCCTGACGCCTTCCTTTGTCACTCGAAGAGTTCCCATTCCTTCCTAAGGAAACAGAATGAAACACACAGAGACAAACAGAGGGGGAAATTGTTATAAGAAATAGATTTGAGTTTTACTGTTTCCAAATAATAGAAACGGGGGAGGGATGATTCAATGTGAAATGAAATGAAATCTTAAAGAAACATCATTTTACAAAAAGGCTTCTTTCTGTATGATTTCAAGGAAATAGAAACATTACAATGTGTTCAATAAAACAACAACAGCTGGATGGAAAATGTCACATAATCAATACTAAAAGAAGAACTGTCTGGTTTTGAACAGCAATTATTTAGACCAATTGATAAATGTGTGCATTTTCTTCCTGTGTCTGGACTAATGAGTTGACATGGTTGACAGGTATTATATTATTAATGTGATAATGGTGGTATTCAAAGTGGGGGTCACGGACGCCTGGGGGAGCGCAAGAGCATTCTCAGGAAATTACAAGAAAGAAAAAAAAAAGGAAAATGGAAAAAACCCTCCCTGGACTTGTCAAGAAGACAAATAAGACAAAGTAGAGAAATGAGTGGAGGGGGCGGGTGGTGGAGGTTGTGGTGCAGCAGTGGGACTCCTAACTGTGTCTTTTAAATAAAAATCCAAAGTCCAAACACAACATTACAACATCTAAGAGTTCAACTTGTGCTTTATTCTCATTCTGCAATGACTGCTGCTCTACTGTCAACGTCAGGGTTCTCTTTCATGCTCTATGGAGTTAAACAAAATAGTACTACTACTCAGTTACCTTGTGTCTTTTCTTGGTGTATGTGGAGTGAATACAACGAGGTGCTATAACTGCGCGGTCAGTCAGCAGTTTTAGTAAATGTCCATAAATACTAATGGAAACATCTCAATTAAGGCATTGGGAAATTCACTGAAATCATAAATTAATTCATGCATCCCTGATGTGATTTGCATTTAATTTGTTAAATACTAAAATAAAAATGTACATCTGTGCAAGATGATCCATAATTATAGCATTTGGACATTCATGAATTGATGCCAGCAATTTATTTAATGGCGCTTTTAATTGGGAATTTACTGTATCAATCGATACATGTATAATTCATAGTATTAAATAGAAAAATTGCTGCGATTCACTTTTTCTTACCAAAAGTGTAACAGAATGTCACACGTTGTTTGTGTTAATTATCTTTTCAGGAAAAGTTAGAAGAAACTCTGTTTTTGAAGATTAGTTCTGACATGAAGCAACCTTTTAGTGAATTGTCTATGAAGATTCTCAGTCATCCAGGTCACGGTCAAGGCTGAAGAGTTCTGTTAGGCAACTGGACGTGAAACTTTCTCAAAGAAGATGTTTCACCTCTCATCCAAGAGGCTTCTTCAGTTCTTTTAGTAAAACTTTTCAAAAGCACTCTTGTAAAATCCACTCATAAGAATAAATCTAACAGAAGATTTCTATCACGCTGTGATCACATAATATATGAACCCCCTCAGATAACTGACCTTATCATGAGTGTAACAAAAATGTTTTAGTTTCCAATTTACGATCATTTGAATACTTTTTGATCATTATGAAATGGCAATTGATTTTGACTAAGGCACCGTCATAAAATGACTGGTTTTCTGCCCAACAGTTAGATAATTTAAGGGATTTACTGAGATACGGAGCTATACATATAGCAAGTTTGGATTTTTGTTTCTTTTTAGCTTGTTGTTAGCTTTACCGTCACTTAGCTCCAACCCAGAGTTAACAAATGACCTCTGATAGTATCATGTGTAATAAAGGTCTTTGTAACAGATGTTTTGGGGTCATTTTAGGGTCAACTGGGGAGGCCGAAAGTCCTCTGTACGGTCGCATGGGCAATAATGAACTGCAGTTTGACAGTAAGGTTAACAGGCAAATAGTCCCATTAGATGGAATACCATATGTGAGGTTACATGCACACACACACACACACACACACACTCTACTCAGAGCAATCACAGCCAGAGTTCCGCCGAGTTTATCACTATGACTTTCAGGTGTCCACAAACACGTCCACACGCACACATGCAGCAGTAAGTACCAGAGACCCACGTGTCCCTGTGGTGATGGATAGGCCAGGGAAGTATTTTGCAGGCACTTCTAATATTAAGGACTGCTGTAATTTTTCACACAACCTTTTATGTCAGCCAACAGACCTAGAGAGAGATATAAAGAGAGGGGGAGGGGGGGAGTTAGTTTGCAAAGGGAAATGTATGAAGAGTGGTTCCCCTGACTTTTCGACCACAGACAAAATTTCTTTAAAACGTAGTTTCCTTTGAGTATTACTGCAGAATGTGTTGTAGAACGTGGTTCCCACCTTCACTGAGCAGCTTATGAGCTGGTCTGAGTGCCAGTTGGAATTCAGCACAATACCAAAGAAAATCAAATTTAAGTGAATCCAAGTAAAGTGTGTGAACGTATGAACTCACTGAACTCCCAGTGAGGACAACAGACTCCGTACAGGGTCCCTGGTTTGAGACGTCATCGACCTATGGCGTTTCGTGGTTACGTCAGTAACCTTATGGTTTCTGCTGATCAATTAAATTGTGCATAAACAACGATATCTGTGTTGTTGTAATAGTGCTGTAAAAATGTTGTCAAAAAAGCACACATAATTGTAATTAAATTTTTTTTAGTTACAATTTGTTTTAGTTTTTTTTTGTTTTTTCTAGTCATACGTGTGAAGGTTTGCAGA
>NC_024315.1:15918795-15925944 GCF_000523025.1 Cynoglossus semilaevis
AAAACATGCCTTACTATAGCCTTATGAAAAAATGCAAAAAAATGCTTGTGATCGGATAACGATAATTGTGCTTTAAAAGTGGAAGAATGTGGTAGTACTTTTCCGCCAGGTGAGGGTCATGAAATGGCACTGCGTCAAGGCACAGAGAAAAAGGTTTTCTATTATTATTACGATGGTACATATTTCTGGTTCTCTTCATCTTGGCGATTAACGCATCATGTGAAGGACCAGTATTCCACCGAGCGTGTGGAGGGTTTTTTTTAAACCATCCTTGCAATTTGTAGTGAATTGTAATGATGAGACATCCATGAAGAATACGACACACTATTGTCGAGGGTACCAATTTACACGTTTTCATTATTTATGTATGAGTGTGTGAAATGAAATTGATTCAGTAATTCTTTTCCGGTGTAGCAGCAGACCCGTATGGCCATCACCTGGGCAGGTGGACTTCACGACGCCAAGAAGTCCAAAGCATCTGGTTTCTGTTACAAGTCAAGTTTTTGAAATGAAACTTTTCGACAGCGTTTACAGAGTGTTGTGAAATGTTTACAGGACATCAGGGCTGGAAAGAGCAAATACTACGCAGTAAATTACCAACGATTACCCATCTTTAAAAGTATGTTTTACCGTTAGTGTGATTAAGTTTTATTTTTCACCCAACTTCTCTGTGGACACGTTTTTAAAATGTGCATCTTGGGTTTAGATCATGGCCAAAGTAGTGGAGATGTACCAGCCGAGCGCAGTGGTCCTTCAGTGTGGATCCGATTGAACCTCACTATTAAAGGTATGAAATGAAATGGATCTAAGCCTAGTGCTAGATGGAGCTGTTTTTGACTTTGTACAAATAAAGTATTTTTATTTGTTACTTGAATTGTTATTTCATCTTATTGTTGAATGTGAAAATCTTGAGTACTAAGTAGTGGTTATTTGAAGTGTTTTGTAACATGCTAGTGCTAAACACTTTGAACACGGTGTAGTCATCTGAGAGCATTTGTATGGAATGTTGTCAGTTTCATCTTGTGTTCCAGGCCAAATGAAGAGGTTTAACCAAGTTGTTCCACTCCTGATGATGGGCTCTTTGTTGAATCCTGTGAGCACATGTGGTTGACAGAAGTGTTGTGAGTATGTGATCTGTCCAACTTTAGTTGAACTGTTAAAGTAAAGCTAAGAGTTACTGTTGTAGTTTGACTTGTGTTGTTTTGAAATGTGTATTTTTAATGTGTTTGGAGTTGAATACATGTTTTGGAAATGTGAAGTGTTTTGCTAATAAGAGTAAAAAGTTGTTGTTGTTCTGTTCATTGTGGAAGTGTTCTGGTTGGGTTTTAGCTTACTTTACTTTTTAAGTTTTTACATAACACACTAAAAACAAACAAAAACAACTAAGAAAAACAAACTAAGAAAAACGAAATAAAAAAAGTTTGTTTCTTTTTCTTTCTTTACCTATACCATAGCCTTGACTTTGACAATGCATGCCCAAAAAGGCAATGAGAAATCCCATTCATATTGCTCAAATATCTGGAAATGTGCAGTGTTTTCAACCATTTTCTTTATTCTGTAAGGTTTACAGTCACATACAGCTCACAATCAAAGTGCAATGGCCAAAAAAATGACTAAGTGTTGCCAAAAAGTGACACTGTTAAGTACCTGACAATAGCATTAAGGCACAATGAATAGAATGAGCTTGAATGAACACTTTCCTCAAGCAATTACACAATTCAGTAAAACACTCACAAGTCCAGCAAACAAGTGATCTACTTCAAACAAAGTTGCTCATTCACTCTACCTGGCAGAGTCCAAGCTGCTGTGTTCACAGGCCTTCTCCTCCATTGTTCCTCTATCTGTTAAGACAATAGCATACAAGGCACAATGAATGACAACAATGAGCTGGAATAACACAATCAAAAGATATCTGTGTAGGTTTTCAGTCATTTAATCCAAAAATAGTTACATTGAGGGCAACCAGACAAAGTAGTTTTTTTCCTTTGAAGATGTTTCAGTTCACCTCTTGAAACATCTTAAAAAAAACCTACTCCATCCAGTTGCCCTAAATATAACTATTTCTGTAACAATCAAATGCTGTGTTGGTCTCATTTACTTCTTGCCGTCAGGGTGGAAAGCCACACAGTTGATGGGACCAAAATGACCTTTGACTCCTGTCAAACTGCTCCTCGTTCACAGCTTGGAAGAACCTGCAGATTAGAAGAAAACGTCACTGTGTCACAATATGTTAACACAAATAAACAGGTTTTCCTCACAAGCAGCTACAAAGTAGTCACTTCCACCACAAATACACACATTTGTCATTGTCCTGTCCTGGTCCCGGCTTCTTCGGTGCTAATGCTAACACCACAATGAAATAAGATACATTTTCTTCTTTTGTTCAGATGAAGACAACAGTCACTGGATACTTTATTCAACCACACAATTATACTCTGGAAACACAACTTCAACTCTACTGGCCTCAAACTTGCCAATCCTGGTGGAAGCTGTGGTCACTCCCATGGCCTCCTGCCCACCTCCCATAACCATTGCACAGCGGCAACTCACGTGATTGGAGAAATGGCGGCAGAGTTCACCTGTCTCTTGGCTTTAAAAGTCTTGATGTGATCCAGAGAGGCAGAGTCAACACACAGCACTCAGTCATTTCAACATCATCAGTCCACCATTTGGATTCCAAAACAAACAAATCATTTCATTTTTACTCCACTGTGTGGCTGATGTAGAGCTTTTAACAGCATCACAGGCAGCTTTGAACTAAGTCAACTCAGTCAAGTCACTTAGCCTTATTGGACTGCCATCTGTCAACAGTAAACAGTAACACAAAACCGTAACCAACGGCTCATTTCTCCTAAGATGTACTACAAATATTCTAAAATCTATTTAATACACAAGTCAGTGGATTCACATTACAAGGTCTGTAGTGTGAACAGACTGACCAACACACCTAGACTGAAGGGAAATGTCATTGTAAATAAATGGGACAAGTGAACACACCTACTACTGTGTGGTTTTTTGGGGTCTCTTCTTATAACCCCCAGCAAATTGTCAATGTTTACTTCAGTTTACACATACTTGTATAACAAACTATGAATAAATACTGTATCTTCAAATACATTTCTGTTGTTCTACTTTGGAGCAGGGGTCTCAAGCAGAAATGACTGGAGGGTCACCTCCCAATTCCATATGTATATAAATAGCAACAAATCCAAGAGTTGAAAGGAAAACAATAACTCTTTCCTTTGTTGAAGACAAATCGTTAGACAACTGGACATGAAATTTTCACTCAACAGAGGAGGTGGGCTAAAACAACCCACATACCAAAACCATTCTGATGAGGATTACAACGACCCACCAGACTCCTAACGACTGTGTTCCCCCAACGGCCCACCCGACAGGAGGGACCTGAAGTAGCTTTATTTTTTGTCACACCCACAGTATATATTTGCTGTACTCCCACCAGCAGTTACAACTGAAGAAGCCTCTTGGATGAGAGGCGAAACGTCTTCTTGAGAAAATGTCACGTCCAGTTGCCTAACAGAACTCTAACATTGGCCTGGATGACTGAGAATCTTCAGAGACAAATCTTTTCTTAATTCGCCTTTAAAAACTAAATACTCAGGTTTCATTTTTTAAGGTTAAAAACAAAACTCTTCTCCGGGCGTTCTCCTTGACGGCCACCCAGGTGTCATTCTGATTACTTTATTAATAACATTTTTCAACAACTGTTTCACATCAATCATTTACATACGAGTTCTCACCTTGGTGGTGTTGTTCTTTGAAGCACTGATGAACATGGTGATGTCTACAGACGTCTGGATGGCGTTGATGTGCCTGCTGTGCTCCTTAGCTTTCTTCAGGACTTCTCCGGAATATTGACAAATAAACTACGAAAAAGAAAGAAACAAGCTCTACAAAAGATGCTGTCTGTGACTCATAATTTCCTTCAATATTTCATTTCTATAATACTGTGTGCAAACTAAAACCGTCTTTAGCAGTAATCAGGGAGCCGTGTACTATCTGCAGTCATGTTTCTTTTACGGTATTAATTTGTTTACGTTGCGTGTGATGATTACATACCGATCTGTGGATCCCTCAGGTCGAACAACTTCATGAAACACTGACAGCCCCTCTGGTTGTCTGTGGAAAACATGATGATGTTGCTGCTGAAATCCAAGCTGTGTGTTCTGACGGCAGAAGGAACACGGAGCAAAAATTAAACTCCAACATATAAAACACTTCACAGGAAATTATACAAAATACAAAGGTCAAGTCCTTATTTACCACGACAAATCTATATTCATTATTTAGGACAAAAAAACTCCTACTCGTAAAAACTACGACTCATTTTAATTTCTGACAAAAGCTAACGTTAGCTGCCGAGACACATATGCTAGAGTAAATTGCACGAACGGTCTCGACCAAACGATTACAATTTCATACAAAATACAACCGACAATTGTTTGCAAAAACCTACCATTTTAATCAATCAGACGTAGCCACAGTGCCCAGGTTTTTGACTTGAACGCCTACTGGAAGCCCAAACCGCTAACACTCGCGTCTCAGGCTCGTGATCCGCAACCGGAAATACGAACTGTACAACGTATTCCTACTTCCGTTATACAAACGTTCCATTATCAGCGCGCCCCCTACAGATGATCGCTGACATTTACATTATTTTTTTTTTAGTTGGTTTAGTCTCTATCAAAGTTTTTTCTTTGATAAAAAGAGCGAAAGTGAATAATTTATGCTAAAAACACTAAAAAATAACATATTTAAAAATGTCAAAATATCACCAAAAACAAGCAAGACTATAGTCTTACTATCACGAAAAAATCCTAAAAAATATAAAGTCCCAGAAATGCAAAAACAGGAAAAGATAATATTTTAAAAAATAATTTTCCAAAAACTTTCGTCAATTTATTAGAATTTGACCATTAGATTAGATTAGACAAAAAGTTTAGATTTTGAACAAAATTTCTAAAAACTAACTTTTTAATATCTGACCAAAAATGACATGCTAAATTTAGATTTTATCGAATATATACTGTATATATATAAATTTCTAAAATTGGACTCGACTTGAGACTAGTCAGTCTAGACTTGGGACTTCACTTGGGAATTGAAGGCAAAGATTTGAGACTTACTTGTGATTTGCAAAACAATGACTTGATCCAACCTCTGCCTGCGGTCACGAAATACATGGCTGGATCAAGCCCAATGCAGCCAGGAAAATTCCAGACAATGCAATGTCACCTGTGTGTGAATACGTACCTGTGAACACTCACTCGCTCTGGGGCTAGCGAGAGATCGAGTACAGCTGCGAGATGGGCTGACTGAAATAGATCAGAGATGGTGCCACCTTCTACCAAGTATTTAATGGGAAGCACTGGTGTAAAGCGTGGACATAAAATAGTATTTCACTGTGGCCCAGGTAGAGATATGTCTTTATTGAAATGTCTTTATTGGTTAGAAAACTTCTGGTGGAAATCAAAAATTATATGTTGATAAACATGAATGCAGACTCTTTAATTCAAACTTTAATGTTAAAATAAATCAATGTATTTCCTATTTTTTAACTCTTGACATAAAAACCTAAATAGAATGAATGATTTATTTAAAAAGGCCAGTGCTATTCTTCTCTCTCTGCATGTGTCTGCAAAAACGAATGCACAAAAACATTTTATTTCACATGTTTACTTGAACTTCAATAGCAATACAAGACAGTCATAACACTGGAGGTTGAAATGTACAAAGAGTCTGGGGTTGGCAGAAAATTCTTGAGGTTTTATATAATGTTAAGAGTTCTGTTGTTATTACAAACTTCATGAAAGTTCTATGACCAACAGAAACTGGCAAGTGGGTCTTGGGGAGGGGGCAGAGGTTTTGTCTTTGTTTGAAATGCCACTGTTCAAGAGTTCAGAGTTCAGTAGCTGGATTTGTGTGTAAGATATCCCTGGTTGATCTTGATAAAATGTTTAACTTTGATACATTAATTATACAAGAATAATATATATACACACCTTCTCTCTCTCTCTCTCTCTCTTTCTTTCTGCCCCCTCTCACTCCTACTCACACACACTTACCCCCCCCCACCCACTCCCACACACACACTCACGTTCACACTCACAGATCAGCTTTTCCTCTTACAGCATGTAGCAACGTAAAGCCACTGTAAAGTCATGCACATATTTTTTGAAAACATTTTTGGCAACAAACAAGTGTTTCTCTGACACACTGTTGGCTTGTTACAAGAGGGCGACAACTAGTTGTTGATTTGTGAAAAAAAAAGACAGAGGGGCCAATAAGTATTAACACTGATAAAATGGAATGGGAAGCCACATAGGAAAGGGGTTGGAAGAGCAAGAGAAGGAAGGGGGGGGGGGTCAAGAGGAGGAGGAGCGTAAGACAGAAATGAATCACAGTCATTAAAAAAGTAACAAATAATGGACGGGGGAGTCACGTGGTGATCAGGTGACAGAATCAGGGAGGAGTCATTACTTTCGCTGTCATCATTATTATCTTTATCTTCTACATGTTAATCTCAGCATGATTTTTTTCTGTGATTATCATCATCTTTCTTCTCCTCCACATTTTCTTTTCCCTGATCACCACCG
This sequence comes from Cynoglossus semilaevis, assembly GCF_000523025.1. Taxonomy (NCBI): domain Eukaryota; kingdom Metazoa; phylum Chordata; class Actinopteri; order Pleuronectiformes; family Cynoglossidae; genus Cynoglossus; species Cynoglossus semilaevis. Next base: position 15,925,413 of record NC_024315.1, read on the forward strand.
CCCTAGTCACAGACTCGTCACACGCTGCATCTGACCGTCGTCTCCCTCGGAGGTGGTTTCTGCTGAGTACACTGCTTCTCCATTGGATGACAGTGGCGGTGGCTGGTAGAAAGTCTGCAGATGATTGGGTCGTGGTCCCACCGGGGGTCTTCCTAGGCTGTAGGGCAATTCCAGGACAGGTCGGTTAGGTCGGTCAGTAGGGCTGACCTCGTCTGGACCTTCGGGGCTGCTGTCAGGGTAAGAGAGTGTTGGCGGGGTGCGGGTGTAGAAGTGGGGAGGGGAGCAGCTTCGACTATAGATGTTGGCGGAGTATATGTTGTCAGGGGATGAGTCAGTGTTTCGTGCAGCAAAGATATTTGTAGGTGGAGAACTTTGATTGAAAATACTCAGTGGCGGTGGGCTTCGGTCCCCTGGGTAAAGAGGGGAGGAGTTAGAATCTCTAGCGTATATTGGTGAAGAATCAACATCCAGGTCGAGATCTGGGGTCAAGGGCAAAGCAAAGCTATCTGAGTCTTCTTTCTCACCAGGATAC
>NC_024315.1:15925949-15955639 GCF_000523025.1 Cynoglossus semilaevis
TGCCCAGTGTACGTGCGACACCCTCTAGCTTTCCCTATTTTCCTCCCCTCCACACATGCATCTTTACTCACAAACAGGAAGGATTCCTCCCTATCTCTTTGCCCGCCTCCTCTCCAGATTTCTAGCATTCTATCCTTCTGTTTCTCATCTTCACGTTCAACCCCCCCTCTCCAGCCATCTCTGTCATTTAAAAAGAAGGTTTCTTCTTTTTCTCTGTCCTTCACCCCTCTCCAGCCTTCATTCGTAAAGTCCTTCCGCTGGGTGATGAAGGTCTCCTCCTGTTCTGCCTCTGCTCCTTGCCACACATCCATTCGTTTATCTTTTTTCTCCAGCAGATGGCATTCCTCCCTCCCTCTCTCTGTGCCATCCTTCCATTCATATATCTCTCTATCTCTCTTCAAGGAGGTAAATGACTCATTTCTCATTCTCTCAGATCTCCGCCTCAAGTCATCCATTATTCCATCCTTTTTTAAATGATACGTCTCATCTTTAACTCTGTCCCTCCATGTTTCTGCACTGGTTGCCTCTCTCTGTTTCAACAAAAGTGGTTCCTCCAAATCCTTATACATGGGGTCAGATTCCTGTGGGGGAGGGGGAGGAGGAGGAGGAAGGGGCCTATCTCTGTACCGATCCCAGTCTCTCTCCCTTTCTCGCTCCTTATCCATCGCTCCACTTGTCTCAGCCGTGCCACGGTGGCGGGACAAAGTACCAGGTGTACAGCTGAGGGTGGAGTAGGGCCGAGCTTGAACATCCGGGGGACGAGCTTGTTGCCTTTCCTGGAGGCCACGTCGGCCGAGAGTGCCTTGCAGCTGGGATTTCTCATTGTCTTTAAACAGTTCCCTGGACTCAGGATCTCCAGCAGCATGTGTGTGTGACCAGCTTTCTTGTAAGCGTGTAGCTATGGCATGATCTTGCCGACTTGTTGTGGAATATGTCTCTTCATCTTGTGCGTGGTGTCTCGGATGTGTCCAACCTTCTTGTGCATTATGGCGTATGTTTGGTTGTAGGATGGTAGCCCCACCCTTTTTGGATGGCTGTCCATGTCTTGTCAATGTGGCAGTGTGAGTGAATGCTGCCTTGTCCTGCTGGTGAGGTCTGGCCAGACTTCCGTAGCGCTCTGGAGGAATGGGCATGCGGTGCGATGGCCGAAGGTTGCTTTGCACCAGCTCGGAGATGATCATCTTCTCTAGTGCAGCTGCATCGGACAGATTATGATGAAGCCCTGTGTTGCTGTCCAGATCTGAAGCTCCATGTGGAGTGAGAAGGGCTGGAGAAATATCATCACCTCCCATTTGCACTCCTCCTTCCCTAAGAAGGTCAGAACTGCCCACAACTCCAGCTCGGGAACCAGGCGTTGTTCCCAGACCATGCAAAGTGAAGGTGTTGGGTGTGTAGCCGCCGTTGAGACACACACTGTCCAATCCACAGGACTCTTGGCTCTGGGTTAAATTACCCTCTATTAGGTACAATGGGAGAATAACAGTTAGTCATCTGTGATACAGAGGTGATCAATAACATTTACATGAAGAGATGTTATTGTCTGAGTGGAATTCTGTCCTAATAATATATAACAGTAACTATATGCAGACATTGCACCTGTGGATGTAAAAGGTTGATTGTATCCCTGGGCCATCAGTGTGTCATAAGGAGAGACCCCAGAGTGAGTCTGCAACACCGGATTAGTGAGGAAATGGTTTCCTAAAGCAGCTGTGAAAGTAAGAAAAAACTTCCAGTTAATATTATATTCACTAACAAAGCGAGGTTTTAGCAACAAAAAAAGTCATCGTCACCTCTGTTAAGAGTAGGAGTATTGTTTGCATCTGCGGCAATGAAAGAGGATTCAGTCTGTCTGCGAACAGTATCGTTCCACATTCTCCTGATTCGACTCTGTAGTAGAAAATTCAAAGAACTGATTCGGGGCGAGGGGAAACCAGAAGAGATGTATACAGTGTAGAGGAATGTATTGTCAGGTACTTGTCTATTAGCCGTGGCTCTCCGGGTTTGGCTGCTCATGTAGCGGCTGTTGGAACGCAGAGCAGAACCTTTCACAGAGTCTGGGGAGCTCGACGAGGTAGTTACGCAGCACTGCGAAAGACGCGGACATCGACCGCACTCCTTCTGGCCCTACATACAGCACATAAACATCAGTGTTTATTTCAATGTTCACGTTGTGAAACAGACACGGTCGATCATGCACTCAGCCGGACCTTTTTGGTGAGGCTGCAGTGCAGTATGGTGATGAGAAGGCCCTGGGCTGTATTGAGGGAGGAGAAGAGATAAGCAAAGAGGAGAGATGGAGCAGACAGGAACATCAGACCTGAGGACCAGGTAACACTCTGCAAGAAGAGCAGTGTAAGGGAGCCTACTGCCCAAGCCCTGAAATACAAACAGACAAAGATAAAATCATGATTACATTTTTCATCCTATCAATGAACAGTTTCAAAAAGGCACTAAATAATTGCTGGGTTTAAAAGTTGACACTTCTTTGAATGTTCAACACGTTGGAATTTAGGGATTTTGCTGTAAGCCTGATGTTTTTAAACCTTCCTTTTTGTTTCCTTTCTTTTGTTTCTAATGTCTTATCGTGTACGAAATGACTTTATTCAATTCTATTCTATAAGATATAATATATGTAATAAAAGACATGAAAATATGTTAAATATTCAAACATATTCAGTAACTCACTCATAAGTAGTTTATGTGTAAATAATGTTTCAAATCTTGTTTTTACTTTTTTATTCAACTGATATTTGTCAGGTTCTGGTTTAACAGTATTTGTACTGCTAAATGTTAATGCTGTAAATAACTTCTGAGGTTATTGTTTACTCTTTTCAACAGCTCTTTGCAGTACCAAAGTTAATCACCTTTCTCTACCAGACTTTCTAATCCCCACCACTAATCAACACAGTGTCACAACTTTACCACGTCTGTCTCAGCCTTAGCTGTACCTAGGATTAACACGTGTTTCCTATTCTTCACTACCAGTGAATATTTCATCATTTTCAGATCTGCCGGAACCTGTCTCTAAACCACGCAAAGTTTTAAATTGTGACGATGTGATTTATAGGACCAAGAAAACATGACATCATTGAAGGTCAGAGTGAGACCCCATACGCACCGAAGACCATCATGTCGGCTGGAGTCTGGCTTCAAAGCAGCAGTGCTGTGCATCTTATGTAAGGTCATCACTAAGATAATAAGAGTCAGCTAAAGTGACAAAAAACACAGTCATATTAACATATATTAGTATTTGGTATCACATGACCATGTTATTATTGACAGAATTCTGTGTTCTTTAAAAAGCTCTGTGAAATCCTACCATTATGATGACAGCAACAGGTCCAAGGAAACTCCAGATGAAATAGTTGTCTGTTCGTAACCAACATCTAAGCACAAAAACATAAATAAACAAAGTAAGAACTATAACCAGAACATGCTCTAAACGGTATCTACTGCACAGAACCTTCCAGGCCTTGAAGCATCTCAGCCCATCCGTCTATCCACACGCACATCTTCACACACTGCCGTGACTAACATGTTTAAGTCGAGCTGACAGCTGTTAGTGATAAAAACTTACGCCGTCGTTGATCCGTAACCTCTGAAGTCAATGGCTGCAGACACGGCTACCACCAACCCTGGGACAGAGTAGCCACACAGATAGAAATACTTTTTCCTGGAGTTATGGCCCTCAAACACATCTCTCTGCAACAGGTAGAGTTCTACTCCCTCCAGACAAAGCCAACAGAACACTGAGAGCAGGGAGAAGTGCAGCATGCCGGCGACAATGGAGCACACAACCTGGAAATGTGAATAAAGGAAGAGATAAAGTATGCGTAGTTAGCATAGATTTAACCACACTGCGCTAACCTGTGTTCATGATTTACACCTACTGTGTATCTAGTCCTGTTGGGACCAGCAAGGAAGAGCAACTCAGTGACGAGAAGGTTGGCCCACAAGTTGCAGTGGATGGTGCTGTGGTCTGTGTGCCAGGGCGCCCCCTGGCAGCACAGGGTTGAAAGACAGGTGCCCAAACACACTAGTGCTACAGAGATGCCAACCCAAGAAACCACATAGACCAGAAGCTCCTCTACATTAGCCCCAAACTAGAACACAGAAAAAAGCAAAATACATTTTCTGTGTTTTAACAGTAGAATAGATGTATCTAAGTCAGTGGTTTCCAACCTTTTTAGTTTTGTGACCCCATTTTGACATCACAAATTTCTGGTGACCCAAATTTGTATTTATTTTTTCAGTCACATCATTGCAGCTGTCAATCAAGATGCCCCCACACAGACATATTTATGAGGGGCATTTTATTTGAGTTTGATTTATTCATGAATGTGAAAGAATACAGTTGTTTAAACTTTTTTTTATTCATAATTTAAAAAAAGGAGAATAATTAGTCGAAAGAATATTTTTAACAGTACATGTTTTTAATCAATTAATAGAAATCCATGCGACCACTCATGGGGTCGTGACCCCAAGGTTGGAAAAACACCGATCTGCTGTTTCCCCGTTCTTTTCAAAGTAAACAATTTGCAGGATGCAGACTTATAATTGTCAAGTACTGGTGTCAGCTTGAGGTAGTATAAATGAATAATTGTCCTCACAGTACTTTTTATGTATTACAGTTTTGGTGAGTCAAGATGACATCATTTGTGATAATTTAATGGCAAAAAAGATTCAAAATATTAAAGCTGGGACTTGTTTTGTAACAAACCAGTTGAAAATGTCAATAGACTGGCACCACACAGTGTAAAAGTGGGTAGAGAAACATATTACTTACTGCTGGCTGCTGATACGCCATCAGGACGGCATAGCTAGACAGGTGGTTACAGGCACAGGTAGTGTGTGTGTTGTTGGTGTGTAACAGACGGCAGCCTTGTGTTGACCACCTGCCATTCCCGGTTACTCCTGAAACATTCCAGAAGGAGCAGTTTGGGCCAAAGTGGTTCTCCAGCTAGTGAGAAAAACAAACCCACATGTAAAATTGTCCTGTTTACTATGTGTGTATTATGTTCTGGGCAGTTTTCAAGTGAATAAAAAAACTCATCCGACCTGCAGGTGCCTGAGTGTGAAGATCACTGGCTCAGAGAGGAACACTCTGTTAGACCCTCTGTGCACAGAGGCAGAAATCACATGGGAGTTCACAACCAGGCTCTTATGTCGTACCTCTGAGCCCTGGCCCAGCTCTAACCCGAGCTGCACTGTTGAATTTTGGGTTGTCAGAAAGGAACCCAAATTCTTATAGAGAGAAAGGACAAGCTTCACCTGACCTACAATAAAAAAAAAAAAAAGGTAACAAAGTGCTTTCTGAATTAAAGTTTTGACCCTTTCCTTCCCTCAATCCATAACTATACAACTCATGAGCTACAATGTGACAAATTGGTGACATATCAAGTATTAAATACAACAGACCATTGTTGCTGTACTGTTGCAAAGCCATTGAAGATATCTGCAAGATGCTGTCGCTGTCATAGGAGTGAGGAAATGTCAGGTCCTGGATCTCTGCCTCTGTGTTCAGCACATACACCTCTACATCTACAGAAGGATATCAACCACAGAAGATGGAGGAAAGGGGGGGTTCAGAAGATGACATGGTGGGGGTTTTCAGAAGATGCTGAAGAGAAGAGCAAAGACACTGAGAGACATACCAACATTTGGTGACCTGTCACTGAAACGGCCTTCATAGAGGTTGTTAGCCAATAGAAAGGCTCCTTTCTCTACCGCATCTATCAGTAATGATGCTGAGCACGACTGGTCAACACTGCTCATATCAGCCCAGGAAATCAAAGCCTCAGGTCCCAACAGGTTGTCAACGGTCTGAACAACAGCCTGAAACAGAAAGATGTCAATTTTATTGTGCATCTGTCTCTCCATGTCATCCAGCCATCCATCCTTCCATCCATCGAGCCTTCTAATATTTACCTGTACGTAAGCTCTGCATGTGCGTTCCCTCTTTTGTAGCTACAGTAAAAAACATTGATTGTCAGAACAGTCATCAATGATTTTGTCAATGAAGGTCAACCACACATCTACGGTCACAACAGGAACAATTTACCTTGTTGTAATTGCGAGCTGCAGGCTCTTTATTGGCTGGTCTTAAGGCTTGTAGCTGGGAATCCAGGATATCCAATAGTTGTTCAATTAGCTTGACAGACATGCTGACATCACCAGCATAGATCCGCCCCCGGGTCAGGTTGACCATCTCCCCCGCGATATTGGCAGCATTTTCTCCACTCTTAATCTTAAGGTGAGGTTGCAGTTTTTATTACATCAAATATTTCAACATAGAAAGCTGAAAATCTTCAGCTACGTGCTTATCTTCTAACTTACTAACCTTCTGTGCTATTTGGCTGACCCACGGTGAAGTACAGTTGGAGAGGTCAGGACCTCTTGAGCTCCAACCCACTGGAGACAACATGCACTGATATGACGCAATACCTGCAAAAAAAGGACAGTGACAAAACTATAAACGAAAAGTCAACTTGTGATTAAAAACCCTAACAGGGCTAAAACTATGAAGCAGCAGCATTACTGTGCCTGAATGATGAGTTTAAACTGTGCCTACTGTCCTCGGTGCACTAGGTTAAACCAGGACTGCCCCGTGTACAAACTCAACATTCAAACGCAAGCCTTGCTGTGTTCATGCCTCTTATGTTAAATTCCATCAGTTTATTTCCTAAAAACCTAATGACCTAACATTAACATGAACTGAGAAAAACAACTGCAAAGGAAAGGCCAGATAACCTTACTTCAAATGAACTCTACAAACCTTTTTGCCTGTGGTCTCTGGCCTTCACTCAACAAACAAAGCATTCGTACAACCAAATAATTGTAATGCCTACCCAGAGAACCTTTAGGACACGGCCTTTCCACTGTCTCTCCCTTCAGTGTGGGAGGCCACTGTACTCCTCGTGCCACGCGACCCTCACATCCGCCAACCTGACCAGGGACTCCAGGTGCCAAGGGGATACGCAGTGGAGGTCGTGGTGTCAACGGGACCATGGCTGTGATAGGTCGTTGGTCAAAGGGCCCCCGATTGATCACACCTATTGGGTGTGAGGCCGAGGGCCTCACTGGTGTGAAAGCCACAGTTGCCGTGTAGGAACGTACTGTCGTCATCAAGGAGGAAAGAGGACCTGGAGGTCAGTAACATATCGTTAGCATTTGTGGTATCGACCCCCGTATTTCGTTAATACGGTATTCAATCCAGCAGTGGTAAAAGTGCAGAAAATACACTTTAGTGTTCAAACTGGTGAAAGTAAGGTGGATTCAAAGTTTGAGGTTTTTGTTCACACATGCACGCAGAGGTAAACCCCTAGTACCTCTAGTACTTTTTATGGTTTTACACCCAAATTAGTTAACATGGGATCAGAACTGGGGATGAACAAAAATATTGGCTGACCGATATTATCAGCCTGATATTAGCATAATTATGTCTATCTAAGAAACGTTATCGGTTTTCCACCGATAATGCAGAGTCTAGGTCTGATGCATTAATCTATTTTAAGAATCAGGGGATTATATGGAGAATACTGGTGCAGGAGAAGGCAACACTTAACCTCCACCACTGCCCCACTATATCGGCACATTGGATATCAGCAAAAAGGTAATATCGGACATTCCTAACCTAAACCCCACCTAGAGGTGGGTTAGTTAATGCGCATTAATAGAGAAGCGAGCATGCATTACTTTGCAGTATGAACACAAAAGGGGAGCAAAACCAGTGTCACTGCACAGTCAATACTGTATTAAGTGGCAGTGTGAAAACGATGGGACGTTAATAGTTAACTAGTTAATAGTTATACAATACAAGGATCATTTTTGTTACCTGTTAATAATATTAATAAAAATCAGTACCCATTCATATGTGCAGTCACCTGACACACATTCTTTCATCTCAAAACAGAACAGAGCAAAGTCGACATAATATTTCGTTTACTAAATTGTGAATTACCGTAATTGAAGCAAGTAAAAAAAAAAAACAGTAATAAAAAGCATTAAAAAATAAAATCGTAGTAGCATTCTACAACTGGCTACGAGGACTTTATCTACTGTAGTGCCTTTTGCCATTTCACACATTTACACCAATTCTGCAAACCTTTGGTGGGCAGAGGTGGAGTGAACTGTAGTGGGTATCTCAGCACGTAATAGTTATTCCACACATAAAGCTGATTGTCTCTGGGGTTGTAGTCGATGGAGGAGATATACTGGTAAGGGTTGGGGAACGGTATCTGAACAGGCAGCTCCTGTCCACGACTGGTGTCATATGCATACACCACCATGTCACCGCCAGCACGGCCTTCTGCTTGTCCTTCATCGTCCTGGAAGACGGAGCGTACAGCGTAAAGGACGCCACAGGCCATGAAGGCGTTACTCGCTCCACGTTTGTCGAAGCCAGTGGTCCATGTACCCTCAAACCGCAAGGTGTATGGGTTTACCTGCAAGAACGAAGACAAAATAAGACAAAGAAAGAGGACAAGATAAAGCTTGTGTCTTGTGTATAGACCTCTGACTCATCTTCTTGCTGTTTCACACACCTGGCTGACCACAATGCATCCATTATTGGCTTCGGTGGAGTAAATGACCCACAGGCCATTCTCATCCACAGCCAGGTCAATGTCCGACTTCCCTCCCCAGCGGTATGGTGAGGTGTCATGATAGTTGGCATTTACCACCACTGCCTCCCCACTCTTGATGCGTGTCCGCAGGTCGTACTTCACCAGATTGCGTGTTCGCTCCTTATTGTAAAATACAGCTCCGTCATACACCACAAAGCCTGTGCCATCCACACGACTGGGCAACCTTAAATGAACAATGACAGAAACGAATGTATGTTGATTCTAAGTACAGTTACACTTCCTGGACAAAAGAGGTGGAGAGAATATTGAGAGTTCATAATCCAGATTTACATTTCTACTAAAATCCTCTAGTTTAGAATTGGGATCACAATCCAGTTTAAGAAACAAGGTTAAACAAACAAACTGGAGAGAAACCTTTTCAGTTTACCTTCTGTGCCTGTGTTTCCTGTTCCCTCTATTTTCTCCCTTACTGTCTCCACAACGTGTACCTCAATCTTTTTCTTTTCCACCTGCATGAATACTTTCATCCCTCAGAATCAGAAATACTTCATTAACTGAGAGTCTAGCAGTTGCTCGTGCAAGAGCATTTTCAAATGTGTTTGTCCTGTGATTTGAAAGCAATTTTTCCCTCTGTGTCTATAAAACCTGTATTTCTCCTTCCACTGTCTGTGCTCTAGCTCTCTAATCAACGCATTTCACTCTGTTTGGATTTCTCTCCTACAGTAAGTTTTATTTGTTTTCTAATTCAGATTTTGTGTAATGGCCTCCATGTCAGTATTGATCTCCCGTGCAGCGACCACCGAACTTTCTGTCTCTGCGTACTGTATTCTGATCCTCATTTTAATTAATACTTTTATTCTACCTGCTACCTGAAGTTGTGAATTTATATCCTATCCACGCTCATTTCTGACCGAAACGATCATATTGGTTGCAACAATGTACGTTACGCATATTCAGAAAACAGGGGGATGTAAGAATAAACATTGAAAATGTGAAAGTCTTTTTTAACAACAAATATACTATGGATTCCTTCCTTCTAATCAGAGATCACCACAACAAGAACCCATTTAGTATTTCTTTTTTCATATCGTTTGCCTCAACTAGTGCAAAGTTAAGATAATGTGAATTATGTGAATACATTTGGCACAGCTACTGTACTCACTTGTAGGTGGTGGTGATCCTATTCTGGCGATAGTCATCCCAGGATGCGTACTCAAACAGCACCTCTGTCCTATATGGTGTCCATGGCATGACATACAACCTGTCACCTGCCTGCAGTGGGTCCTTACACCACGCACCTGACTGATGCTCCGCCTCTAGGAATGAGGAAGCTGGCTGGATACTGAGCAGTGACCCGGGACACACGAAAACTAGGAGACGGAATAAGGGAGCGAGAGCAGGATAAAAGGATGAGGAGGGAGATGATGAAGGTAGAAAAAGAGCAAGAAGGGCATGTGAGAGAAATGAGTGGAGAAAATATTGGCGCAGGGGCAAGTAAATGGATAGAAGGATGAAAAATGGGGCGATGATATTTAGAAAAAAAACAGAGAAGAGACGAGTTTAAAACAGCTGTCCTGTTCTCAAGAGGCAAGCAACAGAATAAAAGTCAGTGTTGTCACACACTCTTATTTTGTGTGTGTGTGTGTACGTTTGTGCGTTTACGTGTGTGTATGTGCGGTGGTTGGTAATACATCAGGACACTGCAATGAAAAGTGTAGGTCTGTGTGCGCAAATCATCGGTGTGTGATTGCACGTGTGTTTGTGCGCTAGTGTGTCTGTCAGTTAGTGCAAAAGAGTTCCAAACAAAGTGTGAGGTAGAATCAGGGACGTAGAGGGCGGGGCTAAATTTTGCCTTAAAGTAAATGAGAGGGCAGGTTAGTTACAGAAGCACAACCACTTGTTCACCCACATGTTAAAAACTGTATGGACACAGATGTATACATACACTCTTACACTGTCATGCAAATTGGCATGCACGCCCTTTCACGCACACACACACACGCACACACACACACACACAGACACACACGCACACACACACACGCGCACGCACACACACAGAAGCAGTGCTCAGTAGCACACATCCAGAATTTCACACAGATTTTGTCTTATTTGTCTTATGAAGAGAAATAAGGGGTTCTTCCTATAAGGGAAGGAAAGGGAGAATAAACATGAAGAAAGAAAGAAGGAAAGAAAGAAAGAAAGAAAGAAGGAAAGAAAGAAAGAAAGAAAGAAGGAAAGAAAGAAAGAAAGAAAGAAGGAAAGAAAGAAAGAAAGAAAGAAGGAAAGAAAGAAAGAAAGAAAGAAGGAAAGAAAGAAAGAAGGAAGGAAAGAAAGAAAGAAAGAAAGAAAGAAGAAAGGAAGGAAAGAAAGAGAGAAAGAAAGAAGAAAAAAAAAGAAAGAAAGAAAGAAAAGAAGTGCTTTTGCGTGAACAAGATATAAATGAGAGGGTAGAAAGAAGCCTTTGCTAATATTTGTGAGTTGTTTTGTTTGTGTGTGAACAGACCAAAAAAAGAAACAGACACAGAAGGACTTTCACAGGAGGAGGAGAGAAAGTGAGACTAGGTGCAGAACCTGGATAAATTGAATAAAAAGATGGGTTTTCATACAACAGGAGATGGAGAAAATGAGTGGGACACAACTGAGAAGGAGATGAAAATAAGGGCAACATCCAGCATGACTACGAAACAACGTCCTAGGGTAAGAGGAAGAAAAAGATGACAGGAGAGTGAAAGAGAAGTAGAGAAAAGAAGGGCAGAGGGGTAAGGAGAGATCAAAATGCTACAATGTGTTGCCTTTACCTTTTTGGTCCACTTCTACTCAAGCATAGGAAAAAAAGAGGGAGAGAAGGAAAGAGAAGTCAGAGGGTGAAAGGAAGGAAGTAAAGAAAAGCAAGCAAGTGAAAAAAAGAAAAAAGAGAGAAGTAAGAAAAAGGGGAGCAAGAAAGAAAGAAAAAGAACAAATGTACAGATAAAGGTTTAAGATCTAATTTTCACTACAGAAATATATTTCACATCAAAAGAAAACATAGAAAACAGCATTCTCCTCTTCCCTCTTCCCTATGCCCCCCGCTCCTCCCACAGCCTCCCACCCCGTTCCCTCCCTCTTCCTTCCTCAGGCTCTTTTCCTCGTTCAGGCTCCTGTGGAGAAAAGAGAGCAACTCCTGTGGCGTGAATCTGGAAAAGAAAATACACACATGCATGTGCAGGTGTGTATGCCCACTCTAGCCTCACATACACACACACACACACGGACACACAACACAGACATACAATTCTCAGAGGTCCAAACAGACAAATACCTGTCACATTAAAGCCCAGATTGTAATATTTTTGTGAATTCTTATCATTTTATGCAATCTGTAGATAAATATGTTCATCAGTTTCTATGCATAACTAACAATGAACTTTACACTGTCCTTAAATATAGACGATCAAACAAAAACAGCACTTTATGAAATAGCATTTTTCTCTTTAACATTTACTTATACGTTTATATACATATACATATACATATATGTCCCAGGTGTAGGTATCCAGTTGGACAACCAATGTCTTCTATATTTATGGTCATTAGTTGACACCACAAACAATAATACACATTGATAGTAGGTCTAAATTTACAGATCTAAATTTGACTTTTCTCAGTTGTCATTGACTGTACTTTCTCCAGTGAACACTCTGTATGTACAGCCAACACGTACACACATCCTCACACACACTCCCTGAGGAAAAAAAATGTTGCTATTGTTCTTAAAGCAAAAGAGAACAAAAAGAACCTCAGGCCTGAATTAAAACAGTTTCTATCAGGTATTTCACACACACATTTCTCTGTAGTTGTGTGTATGCGGGTCTGTGCGTGTCGCGCCTGTGTGTTCATGTGTTTGTTTATAAAAAGATTAATACTTACTGTATGGGACACACTCATACTGGATCTCCAGGTACTTATAGGTTCCAGGACAGGGGTCTGGGAAGACATCGACCCCTGCAACCACCACACACTGCGTCCTGTTGTTACACCTATGACCAACAGGGCGCAGTGTAAATGAGATGACGGCGTTAGAAAAAGTAAGGACACTTCACTTCTCCTCTGCCTCTGAATGCATATTGATCAGTTCTTTTAGTAAAACATTGCTGATTTCAAGTTCAACATGACTTATTTCCAGAGCACTAGCCTTTCTTACACACTAATATTAATCGCACATGGAATCTTCAGATACTGTGGACTGTTTTGCTTTCAATTCACACATTCAGTATATTTACTGTATATACACACTACAGAGGACATACTGTACACGTGGTGTAGTAGAATGTATGTCAAGCTGGGCTGTAACGGTACGTGTACTAGCCCTGAATTGTTCAGTACAAATACACAGGTTTATGGAATCAGGAGTGTCAAGATGAACCTTGTTAATGCAGAGTGGAACAAAGTCCAACTTCTATTGTGACAGGAGGCCATCACTGCTCGCTCGAGTCACCAATGTAACATTAATCAATAGTTTACATTACGTTTGAGCCCCGTATTGTGGATGGAAGAAACGTTCCAGTGGATAACGGACGAGACTTCATCCAGCCCAGGTCGATACGCTTGTTCTTACATGCAAATCAGGATCTGGAAACACACTGTGACTGTAGTTGTGGCAGGGCAGGGTTCTTGGGGTCTTTGTGTTTTTAGTGTTAAGCGAGATGCGAGAAATGTACCAGACCGTGATGTCAATACCTGGGTACGTACTGAACCGTGGCGTTCCCGTACCATTACACCCCTAATGTCTAGTCTGCTCTTACACACCTCTGGCCCATGATCTTTAGTGCATCCGGGAGGTAACACTGTGTATTTTCCATCTGGAAGGGGTCTGCATCACAGATCTTATCATCTGTACGCCCGTAATTGGCTGTCTCCACCATCACCACATCACTTCCTGGGCAGCGTAGCTCTATAGGGTAACCTTCACATGCCAGCTCTCTGCGAAGCAGCCCAAACGGCATGGCAGCCCGGGACATAGCTAAATGGAGAAAAAAAATATTGCCATAAACTTTCTTAAAATTCTTAGTTATTGCTAGCTTTTTTCATAATTTCATAAGTACTTGTTATTTACATAAACTCACATTAGTAGAGGTAATCACATTATCATTATTATCATTATCTCAATCCAGTTATTTACATCAGCTGGAGTGTTAGTCACACTAGCTAAACGCTAAAAGTATCAGTGGATTAATAAGGTTCTAGCTAATCTAATCTAATCTGATCTGATCTAATCTAACCTAGGACAGCGATACTTTGGTTGGGTGAAGCTTACCTTGGCTGGAAAGAGTCATCTGAGCCAGAGTCATTGCACACCAGAACCAGAGAGACACAGCCATGCTGGGAAGGAAGATTTAGTACGTCACACCTCCAGTCACCTTAGGAAAACCTGGACAGGAACCAACAGAAGTTTGAGAAACAGAGTAGAAAAAAAATCAAAGTGTGTGCATTTACACAATCCATCCTGTAACCATGGTGATAGCTCACCATATATGACTGAGTGTTTGAGGTAATTAATAACACGCACATACACAGATGCATCGTCTCCCTCCCTTTTTTCTACAGCAACTTTCATTGGTCTACATGTGTGAAATAAGTAGAGCAAGGACATTGATGGGCCTTGACAAAGCCAAACAACAAGTTATTCTGTTTGCTGCTCTGCCTGTAAAAAGAAATCAGCCCCGAGCCAGTGCTCGGCCTACTTGGAGGACTAACCTCAGCAGTCTGTAGGTGTGTGAAAGGGCTTGGAGTGGAATGAAATACACACTTAGACATCACAGAACATACCGCCATGGGCACCCAGCACAGACAGCGACAGCTTTTTTCACTTCATTTTAGTTAATGGATAGAAATGTAGTATATACTGTATCTTATAGGAGTGTATTAGCAAGAATCGGGCGATACGTATCATGATACAGGGGCAACGATATGATTGCGATATACTGCGATACTATACGTATGACAATTGACTTTTGACTTTTTAATAAACAATTTCATTGTAGAAAAACTGTCTAGCATAGTAAACATGTGATGCTAATACTAAAATTGGAGCAGAGGGATCTACATTTGTAATTGCTACAGAAAAAATAAAAACAAAATTAAATAAGAAACACCATGAATATTTATGTGTTAATTGTTAATTTAAAAAAAAATCATACAATGCTGCAGAATATCAATATGGGATCTGTGCTGCCTTCTGTGGTTCCATAGTGTAATGGTTATCACACTGTAGAAAGAAAGTCTATAATCTACGTGGAAGTGAGAGGAAAGTCTCTCAGCTAAAATGTGTGACTGCTTGGTGTTAGAAGCTGAAGAGAAGTCTGTGGGAGTCTGGCTGAGGTGTTGGTGATTTCATGATGTTTATGTACGGTTTCATCATCAACCCCTCCACCAGCTGGATAAGCGGGTCTATCTTAAGGTCTGGTCATCTGATTTTTGTGATCCTCTCCAAGGGCCTTATTACCACTGAGTTAAAAGCTATAGGTTTAAAATAATCCAGGATCTTGATAGTACCCTTCTTACGGTTAAGGAACCCTGTACTACTATTCAAAGACTCCTCTAAACACAGCTGCTCACTGCAGTGCTGAAGGGTCCACTCACAGATGTTGTCCAGTCCTAGAGATGTGTTTACTGTTAGTCCTAAAGAGAAAAAAGAATTGAAATGATCGGGCTGCTGCTTCAAACTTGGAAGAGCTCATGGCTGTCTGAAACAGAATTCACTGCCGCCATGTTCTTGAGACCCTGCCAAGTTAAACTGAAGTTCCCTTTTGCAAAGGGCAGCTCCCGTTTATCTTAATAGATCTGAGTATTTTTTTGGCCTCTTGACCTCACTATTAACATCTTTATTTCTGATTCTGAACCTAAGAAGAGAACTCTACTGTCATTTTGCAGTCCGGTCTTGGTGGAGAAGGTGATGATGATCAAGCACTGCTATCTGATGTCTACTCTTTAATGTCTCTAATGACTTTCTCTGTCCTTTTAACCAAAGGTGTATTGGCAGGATTGAGCAGTTTGCACTGTTGGTCAGAACAGACAAGAGGGGAAGTGTTTGGAAGAGAACCATATCACTTATAACCAGTTGTTTTAAGCAGTAATTGGTATCAATTTGGGGGCGTCAGGCGCCGTTAGCTCATATACTGTATGTCCAATAAGTTTCTGATATGTTAGTGGCTGATCTGGAGTGGATATTGGCCAGCAAGAAAAACCGTTACATAGAACTGCAGATGGAATGGCTGCAGAGAAACGCCCAGTCGCCCAATGTCTGGGTTACACAGTTGACAGCCATCGAAGAATGATGTAGTCACACAGACACCACTGTCTTGGTAATCTGTCAGCTCAGCTCTCGGTCTAACCTTATTGAAGCCATCTATTAGCAAGCTCATTCTTGTCTGTCTATATAAATGTTTCTTGTTATACTTATACATCATTTTAAATGAAAAACAGTACAGTACTTTTTTAACAGTACATAGCTTGTCTTTGCAATGAATTAGTTTGAACACAAGGTGAAAAGGACGTTCAACTTGTTGCCTTATGTTTTATAAACTAGGGATTAAAAATTAATAAATCAATTAATACATTTTGATGAACTTTTTTAAATGGGATTACTGAGACAACTGTTTGTCGTTTAACCCACTGACAATTTAAAAAAATCAGATAACTTGACTTTTATTAACATATGAGTTGACAAATGATCTTTGCTTCATTGCTCTTTTGCTAAGTGCTATTAAAACTAATTTGTGTTAATTCATTGAAAGCCTCTATTTCTAGCTTGAAACCCTACATTTCACAAGACATCCCAATGTATGTAATATTATGATATTAAAGCTTAAAAGGATCATTTAAACAACACATCATTTTCTTCTAGTAGCTTAAATGTTTTGTAGTACTAATGCAAAGTAAATCTGAATTTCATTTAACAAAAAGCAACAATAAATGATCAACAAAGAACAAGGGTAAGAATTCATCCTCTGAAATGTAACGGATAAATGGGGAAATAAATGTCACCATGCTGTAAGAACAGATGAAAACTGAAATCTTAAAAACAACAATGAAAATCTGCGTACATGGCCAGGTACGACAATTCACACTCCCTGCCCTTAGAGGACGGGTGAGGAGAGACAGGGAGAGGGAGAGAGTGTGAAAGTAAAATGTCACTGCCTGAGGGTGAATCACTATAGAGCACAACACAACAAAGTGCTTGTGTTTCTGTAATGGAGATGTGTATTGGCGTGTGTGTGTGTGTGCATGTTCATGTGTGTTAATTTGTGTGTGTGTGGGAGATAGCTCCTTAGACAGAGTAGTATGACACTACAAAACAAGAAACACTGACATGTTTTCTTTTTTAAAAATTAGCTCAAAGTGCTATAATATTTAGATGGTTTTCTAGGTAGTTGTATTCAAATCACACCTGTTCGACAGCCCTGCTCCAAAACCAACGGTTTCTGTGCCTGAGGACAGCCACACATAACCATGGAGACGGTAGAGCAGTGAGAGAAATGGCTGCCGGTGAAATATAGCTCACGTTCATATAGAGCTGTGCTAACTGAGCAGCTGTGCTAAGCCTTCGTGTTGTGTTGTTGGATCACAAAGCTGTGGAAATCTGAATGGTTCCAGCGCGTTTCCAGAGTTCTGCAAATTCTAAAACATTTACTTAGTTTTTGAAACTGATAATGCAGGAGACAGACACCACAGAGGTACAAACGTCTGTACCATAACCCTGACATTTTTGCATTAACTAAATATGTTTTAGGAGGTAAGGAAGATTTAAGCTGTAGTGTATCTATTACAATTGGTACAGTACCACTTCCATGACTGAACACTAGGGTCTCACATGTGAGTGTGGCCCAATACAATACGATAAAGTACCAATTGCAATTTTGTGATGAGTGTGACTTGCTGGTACTGATTTGTGCAGATTCCAAGTGTTTTTTATTAAAAAAAAATTATTCTAAAAACCAGTAAATATGGAACATTCCCCACACACTGCATTCAGTCGCAGGTTCTCTCAAGGTCAACGACTTTGAAAATAAAGTGTTTGGTGACTAAAATGAGGTCTGAAATCAAAATTGACTCCTTTGGCATGAACATTTCTGA
Source organism: Cynoglossus semilaevis (assembly GCF_000523025.1). Classification (NCBI taxonomy): domain Eukaryota; kingdom Metazoa; phylum Chordata; class Actinopteri; order Pleuronectiformes; family Cynoglossidae; genus Cynoglossus; species Cynoglossus semilaevis. The sequence goes on from NC_024315.1 coordinate 15,943,649, forward strand.
AGAATAAAACCTTGTTAGTAGTACCTAAGTTAGTAGTCCAACTCCAGCGGTAAAGCCATAGGTTCATCTCAGAATGAACATAAACTAAAGTTAGTAGTCCAACTCCAGCGGTAAAACCAATTACTGCTAAAAAGGTTAGCCCGCAGCCGGCTGCTAATGTTATACAACAGATCTTAAAACAGCCCAGGTAGCCCCTGTCTGAACCCCCCGCTGTTGTCCTATTTTTTGTCGTTTCCTGATCTTCATTAATGTACACAGAGTAGCCCTTCGCCATTATTATGGACTGAGTATTGATTGTCAATATCATTGTCATTGTCACAGTCAAAGCATTCTATTGACTTTAAATTCAAAAGTTCAATTAGTTTGGTTTCATTGGATGGCTGTGCCTTTGTTGACTTGAAGAAAAATTCTAATTTTCTGATGGAGACAACTAATAAATCAAAGAATATCTTTCAACAATTAAAACATTATGAACTGGTCCTCACCACTAATCACAAACAAAAAATTTTTTCTCCTGTGTGATCTCAGAATTTACCATTGCTGTTAATTATTCCAGGAGTTAACAAACCAATTCAAACACTGCTTAATGGAAATAATCCATACAAAGTAACAAACAGTCATAAATGGGTTTCTAACACAATACATACACACACACACAGGTGTAGACATACTCACACACAGAGCTATGTCATCACTAATTTTCAAATCAGTAACTACTGTCGCTTTCCACGAAACCTTACAGAAAAAGAAACACAAGAGAAATGAGTCTTCATCACTCAACTCTCTGTACCTCTCTTCCATTTTCTCTTTTCACCTTCACATCTCTCTGTTATTAGGGCAGCCTCATCCTACAGTACCTGGCTCTGTCTGATCAACTGATGAAGCCTGACTAGGTTGTTTTCCTCACGTCTCCTGGTCCATGTTCCTGGTCAACTTGCAAATACCGCTAACCAAATACTGTATGTTTTTCCCCACAGTCCTCCAAACTGTACAGTGCTGTCACTACTTTACTGTACACACTGCAGTGCAAGACAAATATCAGCCCAGTGGTGACGGGCTCCAAGGATGGACTTAGATGAGACACCCTGTACCATTACACCACTCTGCCTGTTCTGCACGTCTCCTCTCAGATGCACTAAGAAAGATGATCACGTGCTTATGAATATTTTACAGCACACATGCCTGGCACTCCTGTACTACTGCCCCAGCTGTAATGACAGACAGCAGCGGCAGAGAAAGGCCCTGAACAACAGCAGCAGCAGCAGCAGCAGCAACAGTAGCTCATCAGATCCCGGGCCTCAAATGATCAAATAGACCTTGACAGAAGCAGCAGCAGCAGCAGCATTTACACCTACAGTACGTTGACTGCAGAGCTGATTAAGCCTGTGTGCATACGTGATAGTGGTTGCATTTTCACAGCATCCATCCAGATCTTACCGTCAATTCTCCAATGTCCCTCCTCTTCCTCCACCTTCTGGCTGCTGGCTCACTGCGTCTCCCGCATTCCGTCTCAGCGTGCACTGCGTGCTCACTTGATCCGTCTTCACTCTTTTCGATGCATTAAAAGATATTCATTCATTGGAAATCGGTGGTGTGGCTCGTTAATGCCCACGGGGCTGCATTAAAGTCATCATACAGCCGTGTCCAACAACTGGGCGTCTTCCTCCTTTGATCAGTGCTCTGTGTACGGCTCTTCGCTGGACCTCACACCCTCCCTCCCTGCGTCCAGTCCAGGCCCGTCGTCTTCCCTGCTGTGTGCTGTGTGTGTTTGCTTAACGGTGCGTCACGTCGGTATCATTTCCACGGGTTTCATGTCCAGAAAAGATGCGGGCTATAACATTGACGCCGCCAATGGAAATGAGGGGCAATAAGCAGGATATCACAGAAAAACAATTTTCAGGCGCAAATTGTTCGCTACTGACCTCTGACTGCAGCGGCGGCTGCCGTCGACTTCTGCAGCTCATCAAAATCCACTTGTCATTGTCAGACACAAAACCCAGAGATGCGTTTTATTTCATCGCGGCATCCAGAGAAAACACGGTTGACGTGCTCCGCATATCCTGACGAGATCGTGATTTAGGCGCAGCTGCACATCAGGACGGATTTCAAGATGTGTCTGGATCTTTTTTAATAATGGTGATGCAAAATGTATCCCGGATTAAAAAAAAAAAAAAACCTACAGCAAAAATATGAAAACAAAAGAAACAGTAACAACAGCTGGAAAAAACAGAAAGATTGGAATCCCCGCTCCTGGCCTCGCCTTGCATCTGTCTCTCGCTCTGTCTCTCTCTCTCTGTGTCTATGTCTCTCTCTCCCTCTCCCTCCCTCTCTAGCTCGCTGTCTCCAGCTTGTTGCGCGTTCTGCGTCCTGAGTGTAGAGAGACAGAAGCAGGGGAGAGGGTGTATTAACAAGGAGCATTAGGATGATTCATTTAAAACAACAACAACAACAACAACAATAATAATAATAACATCAATAATAATCTTCACCATCGTGTTCATTCATAATTCTCTTTCTCTCCTGTATAGGGACGTCATTTGAAAATTCTTTTGTGCGTGCTTAGTGGACACTCTTCAGCCTAGTACACATCACCACTGCCTGATATTTACAGTAGAAGAAGACATTTGTTCTGAGCAGCTCTAGAAGAACCCACAGCCATTCTATACACCAAACGTACCGCACTCCACATGTTTGACATGCCAGTTCTTTTCTCAACAAAGGAACCTGCAGCCTTCCGGACATACTGTAAGTCCTCTTCCTTAGCCACCATTTTGGAGCAATGGTGGTTTCCTCACCTCAAGAGTTCATAATCAATCATAATCATCAATTGCCAAGAAGAAGTCAGTGCACACTGACGTTGATGAGCAGTCACTGGAACTGCACTGTCTAACTGGTCAAACCCAGCAGTGTCCTAGTTAACATTAGTCATGCATAAACATTTAACTGGGGATAACAGAAAAGACTGGGGGGGCAGGGGGGGATCACAATGTTTTTGGTTTATTTTGTCTGCAAGCATGTGGGATCTGGGATCTGGGTTCTATATCATGTGCAGATGTGCATATTTCTGTTTTTAAGGATTCTTAACAGAACATATTTATGCAGAGTTCCAAGTCAAATAAATTCTATTATCATATAATGTATCACAAATACAAAAAGCACAATATCTGTTAGTAAGATTTACAGTTTTCTTTTACATAACATATAAAACTTTCCCCAAAAAGTAATCTATACAACATCTACTATATACAGTACATTCAGTCAATATTATATTAAACTTATATTAACATGAAAAGATTATGCTTTTAAATAAATGTTAACTTATATCAGTTGATATACATGTTTTTATTTTATGAGTGAGTCATTATAAATGATTAAGGACATAAGTCAGTTGTTCCCAATATCTTTTGTTTAAGACATGTGCGTCATGTTCTTAATTATGATTTTATAAAGAATAAAATTAAAAAATATATATTTTTTTATATATTTTTTTCAACTTACTGTTTTAGCTATAACTTCCACCATTTCTTTTTTCTCTTGTCGTCCTCTGTCTTGTACTTCAGTCTTCTCACAGGATCAGTGGCGCTTCGCAGATTGAGGTCATCAAACTCCTCGTTCAACATAAAGGTTCTCTGAATGAGCTCTGCTGATTCCTGCCAGTTACGAAAACAGTCTGAACCCAAGCGACAGATGTCATTTACAGCATTCGTGGAGAGAATGGATCCATCAGGGCGAAGAACCACTACTGTTGGGAGGTCTTTCACCTTAAACAGAGTCCGAAGTTCACTGAGAAGTAGTTAAAGACACAAATGAGAAAAGGTTGGTAAGTCATTTGTTAACTGTTCATATTGTAGACAGTAAATGTCAGATTATTATGTGAGATTACATCGTCCCAAATGTTGCTCTTCTTAGAAATGATGCAAACGTGATCATTTATAAAAAAAAAATAGTGGCTTATCTTTATTAAAAATAGGGTCAGACAGAAAATATTTTTCTCTATACTCTGCTGCTTAACTCTTTGTCTACTTACTTCCTGTATGGGTCTTCAAATGTCAAAAACAGAACTCTTTTGTGCATCTGTTTAAGGACCTTTTCTTGCTGTTCCTCTGATTGGTCCAAGCTGCAGGGAGGAATTTGGGAGTTTAAGAAAATGAGAACTGTGAAATTACAGCACTGCATCGAGGCAATGATAGAGGGAGAACAGAGACCTGATGAAGATGAGTGCAAGTAGCTGAGGATACTCGATGAATGCTGGGTCCTTCAGCTTCTTGAAAAACTCATTTAGAACAGGCAAAAACTCCCGACACATTTGACACTCAGCAGATGCAAAAAACAGCATCACAATACGGTTTTCAAGGATTGCCATGATTTCACGTTCTGTGTTGACTATATCCTGGTCCCAGTTGTTCTCAACAAGGATCTGGTTCAAGAATAGGTCCACCATTATGAAAGAGAGGTAGCAGGTAACTGTTTAGCACAAGCCCTAGAAACAGATGAATAAATAAACAAGGGTGTTACATGCGTTAAATCATGTTTTGGGTCAAATTAACCCAGAGTCTAAATAGCAGTGGCGTACCATCAAGGCCAACAAGGTCTCTTTCTGCTGGTCTGTGGCCTCTGTGTGTATTGCAAAGACTCACACTGTGAATTTTTCTATTGTGGGACAAATACGGGTTGCTAATACAGAGTAGTCGGTTCTCATCATTATTTCTCATCCTCAGCTTTTCTATTAGTTGCTCAGCTTCCAGTCACATATAGGATATCTGCCCTAAGGCCTGCAGAATCGGTAGTGCGGGTGCTGGGAACCTAAAAGAATGGCAACGATATTGTTTCTTTAACAAATCAGATTTTCAGTTGGCCACATCAAGGCCTTCTGGGTGGCCTACAGTAAGGTATAAGCGATTCAAGTGATTTGATTGGATGGTCAAAGAATCCACAGTTTGGAATTGAGCAAACTGCATCTATAGCTACAGTACTGGCACAGGGTATTTGTCAAGATTTTTGTTGGTGTGACATGGACAGATCAGGCTTGAAAATCCCAAGTACCATCCCACATGGTACACATGAAATACATTGTACGCTACTGCTAAATAGAGTATGGTATACTATCATAATTTATTTTGCCAACTGATTTAAGGACATCTGTATGATTGTTTGTGAAACAACAATGGCAGTAGAAACAATAATATGATGAGAATAATAATAATAATGCTTACTGACAAGATATGTTTTTGAGAAATAAAAGCAGTCTTACTTTAATTACATCACTGCAGCCCTTCCAGAAGCAGCTGACTAGGATGAAAGAAAAGCAGACATACATATTTTCTAGAGCAACAAGAATAAATAAATCAACAATCAAAATGCATTCAGATTTAATACACCAAGTTCAGGTCAGAACTGTACTCCATCAGCTTTACCCATTCTGTATTTACAGTTGCTTACTGTTTCTGCTGGCCTAAAAAAATAATGATAACCTCACAAATTAAATATCCCAAAGCTTTGACCTGAGACTGCTGCTACGGACTAAACCTATAGGCTGATATTAGAGGAACATGGTTGGAACTAAGAAGCTGTGGAGAAAAATATGATTTATTTTTAATCTTGTAAAGTTGGAGCCCAGATGATTGGAAAAAATGTAATAATGCTGCTTCACCTTACAAATGTCATTAATCACATTTGCTATAATCCCTTAAAACAGCTTTGTTGACAACCTACCAATCAGATATAGGCCTTAAACAGCCTTAAAACAATTAAATAAAACAATCAAATATAATTTTAGTGTCACTTCTTAGAAGGACTGGATTGGAGACAGGAAGGGCACAAACCGAAGAAAAAAACAAACAACAAAAAAATCAACAATTACCAAAAAAAAAAAAAAACTTGTTAAATGTCAGCCTGAAGCTCCACATACATTATCTGTAAACCATATCCCTCTATACTCAGACTGCCATACTGTATCTTTACTTTTTAATAGATCAATACAGTAAGTGTTATTTTTCATTAACGCATTCAAGGATCAAACAAAAAAAAAGTCAAACCTTTCCTTGGCAGATAGCAGCCGGTCCCTCTGTGGTGAAGAGGTTATTGATCTGCACCAGCACTTGTAGAAAATCCTCTGACTAATCTCAGAGAGGTGATGCAAATATAGGGACAGGACAGAGACAGCTAAAGGGATTAGTCTGCGCTCAGAGACATGTGTTCAGGTAAGACATGGATGAATCGAAACACACACTGAACACTCTGAAGCACAGAAAAGACAACGCAAACATCACATATCAAATATATCATCTTGAATTAAGGTGCAAACCATCCCAAGTGTTTTTATTTGGTTTAATGAGTTAAAGTTACCTTCCTTCTGCTTTACCCATGCTCGTCCGTACTGTGAAGATGTTTCCACCATGCTTTATGTCTATAAATGCCCAAATTCAATTCATTAGAATGTAATTTATGCTGATTACTACCAAGACAGCACCTGTATGTATAACATGTTAATTATGAATTAGAACTACAGAACTACAGTATACAACCAGAAATATACATTTTAGAATTTTACCATGTCATCGCAAAATGTATGCCGTTTACTTTCCACAAATAACTATGTTTGATATTTTTTACCAGAAACTGATATCAGTAGTAATAATAGTGATTTTTACTGCAGAACTTCTAGGGTTGTCACAGAACCATTAAAAAAAAACAAAACAATAACCCATCTATTTTCAGGCAACAGTCTGCAACGAAGTGGGTGTAGGCAGGATGTAGTAGTTGGAGACGAGTGTTGTGCTGGAAACAGGCCATGATGTGTGATTTAGAGCCAGGGGAAGAGAAGAATGGAAGAAGGTAGCGTTATAGTTTCAGACGCAGTCATCGAGTAAAGGGTGGAATAGTACAGGAAGCGCTTGACTGGAATCTTACGATGCAATCCTACTCACCAACTAGTTTATGTGCACCATAGATTGGAGGGACAGAACTAGACTTACTTGATAAATTTATAGGAGATGGTGACGTTATCCACAAAATGTCGAGGACGCCGTAAACCGAGGACCCTTTATATCTAGAGTTTGCCAGTCCATTGCAAGGCTTCGTGTCACCTGTAAACACAGGGGAACATGCAGAATTCACACATAAAGACCATCAGTTTCCAACAAGCCTCAAAGTGGTGATCTTTGTATTAACCATTAATCCACTGGGTGGTCTTAAAGAGCACAATAAACAGAGGTAAAAGGGTAACCAAGGGGAACAGTTTGGAGAGAAAGTCAGAGAATCAAGGCCAGAAAAAGTCTTCAACTATATTCTGCCTATAGTTTGTGGTGACATGAATAAAGTTGGTGTGACGGAGTAGGTTTAAATGAAGGGAATGATCCTCTAAGGTCAAAAATATATTTATAAACAGTCCACGTCCAAAGAATATTTGGTACAAATAGTCACAGTAAGTATATTTGGCCAATGTTCCACAATTACAATTTTATCTAAAAAGCAAAATATATCCAATTTTCAAAGTCACAATAATTGATTAATAATTAGAGGGGTTGTCTACAGTGATGTAGATTCATGGTTCTCCTACAGTAAAATCCTGTGTGCACATCAGTGAATTTAAGTTAGAAACCAGAGGCCTGGCTCCTTCTTATTCTTCATATATTTAGTGAAACAATGTAAAAAGAAATGTGAAAACATATCAGTACAAAAACACACCTATAATAACAACAGAATATAATGTGAAAAACAAAAAATGTAACCAAACACAGTTTGTATTGTTATTATTTAAATTTTTAAAAGATGAAAAAACACACACACACACACACAAAAGGTCAGATAACGTCCATAAAAATAAATAACACACCAGCTAGGTAAAGTTATAAAACCTAAAGCTTATATTCCAAAGAAGTATAAAAAGAAATGATTGTAGAATTAGTCAAAGAAATGTCACACACGTTGGAATCATTAGTTATACTTGTCTAAAAAGTCAGGTGTGGATACAATACATTGTAGCTGTAAATGTAGTGATTCATTTTTTTGCATTGTACATTTTATTTTCAATTAAAAACCAAACAACATTTGCTCTACAGTCAAAGAACACTTTGGTTGAGTGTCGTCACTTACCAGTCATTCCTGTTAGCCGTGGCCAAGACCAGTCTGATGTGACCAGGCTGAGTCAAGGGATGTGCACTGCAGGCAATTAAAAAAGAAACAATAGCTGCTACCTCTTCAAGAGGCATGGCTACATTTAATGTTCTTACATGTCAGAAATGGAGGACAAGAAGGTAAATCAGGTGGATAGAGAGATGGTAGAGAAGTTGTTCTCACAAGTGTTGTTTCTACTTGTCTAGCTTTTATCTCAATGCCCTCCGTTTTATTAATTTGCCAAAGACAATTACAGCGCAGCCCGTTCCACTCTCCTAACTTTGATCTTCAAGAGGTCACAAAATGTCCACATATTGGACAGGTTCTCTTGAACATCAGAGCTCATCCCTAGTACTCCAGTTCTCCAGTTCTGACTGAAGCACATCAGAGTTCTGGGCCTCGAGGCTCAGTTCCTCCTGCTCCTTAGTTTTCCTTGACTTTGCTCGGTCCCAGTCAGTATTAACCGTTTCGTTGTCCCACACCACTGATGTTTCCGTGTCACTAATGTAGCCAGAATCTCCAGTGTAATGGGTTGGATAAACCAGAAGAGGTTCGGCAGAAAAGGCTTTCAGATCCCGGCGTTTAAAGTGATTCATGTACTCAGAGCTAACAGCAAACAGAAATGATATAATTAGGATGTTTTCCAAAAGTCAGCAACAACACAAGACACACTGAGGAACAATGGATTATACTCACACTGGATGTTTGTTATACATTACAGGAAGAAACTCATCCACAGGAAGCATGTTGCTTAAAGGCTCAGCCTTGAGGAGTTTTTTAGCTCCCTGCAATGATAACATGTAGCCTAGGGTCCAGTAAGAATAGTCAGCTTCCACCAGATTGTGAATGTTGGGAACAGACTTCTCTGGATGATCCACCTGCATGCGTTTCCTGCCAATGTATCTGCACAAACACATAAGATTAAAGGTAATGAAATTCACCATTTTCATGCGCATTCAAATACTGGCCTCCGGTCAATGGCATTGCTGTTCTTAAAATTGTCTTTTTTTACTTCTAAAAATAAAAAACAAAATCACTGCAACCAAAAAACTATATTTATTTGACCAGGAATTGGTTGATTTTGAATAAACACAATGGATAATTCTTATAATAAAGGTAATGTTTGTGGCGGTGTGTGTATGCCTTGCAGTCATGGTTGATGACTCACATGATGTCCCAGTTGAGCTTCTGTGTTGTCACCTCCTGCAGTAGAGTCTGGAGACGACGTTTAAAGAACACCTCAAACCGGAGATCATCCTCAATGACTAAGGAGACGGGTAGACTACTGTCTACAATCTAAGAACACAGACACATTGGGAATATTACAGTGGAGCTGCCAGGTCTGGCAAGGTGGCCTTAGCTAGAGAGACTACTCACAAACAAACATAATCCTACGTTAAAACAAAGCTAAAGTCGTGTCAACATTCTTTCTTGTCTTCTGGTAAAACTCACCCAGAAAAGGAAGTTGTTTCTCTGATATTAATCTTACTGAATATACGATTGTCAAAAAGGATAACTTTCTTACCTCTTTCCAGATGTTGTAATGAGAAAGGAAACATCCCAGTTCACCCTTAGTGAGAGGTCGACCATGATAAGGATCTTTGTACCCTGGCAGCATCTTAATGCCCATGGCCTCTATCTCAGATACATTCAGAGCTCTGTGAAGAGACAGAGGTAAAAGGGACACAGATTAGAGTTGTAAGCAATACATTGCCATGATTTTTTTTTTGTGTTGTTCAGGTTGAGCACTCACTAAAACAACACAAAAATTAGTAAAAAAAATTACCATGTGGTTTTGTCCCAATACTCATTTTTAAAAAACAATAGCAATTTTCATTTAAGTACTTGCTGATACTGAGTAGCGATAGCCATTTAGGTTGGGTTTTTCATTTTGGTCATTCAAATTGAGAATTGTCATTCCATTTCTTGTTCTAACATTTGCTCATATTCAATACATATCAATTTATATAATTTAGGTTAGTTATCGACATTTTACACATATAATGTCTAAATGACCGCTGCGTTGGTCCAAGCAGTGGCATAATCTCCAATGTATAACTTTTAAAATACTTTGGTTGCCCAATGAAGAAATTAGTTCTAAAAACCTCCTTATTATTACTGTTCCTCTTATTACTACTGTTATCATCAGCACAGTTAGGGGTGAGACTTGTGTAGTAGCTGCTGAAGTGGGAAGAGACACATACGGTGTAGACTGATGAGAATGAAGCAGAAAATAACCACTGTTCCTACCCATTGATAAAAGCAGAATTGCAGCATTAGGCCCAATACTGATGTATCCCTAATAACAAATGTTTTCTCAAAGCTGTGTTCATTCTTCAAACCTTAAATGGCATGACTCATATCATCACTATTTATGTGTTTATTGCCAAATACCACAAAACAAAAAAAAAAACATGGCTATAATTACAATTTTAATAAATAAATAAAATTCACCAATTGGCGCATTATTTTAGCAATGTCAGCAGAAGGAAATCAGCTCACATTTTGTTGTGGCTTATCAGCTGAATTAAAAACCTTATAAACAGATTTTTGTATTGCTGCTTGGCAGGGTGTGGCTTTATTTGAGTGAAATGCAAAAGTCTCAACCCTTCTCTATTTAATTCGGCTCTTGCTGCTAAAATACAATTCAGAATAAAATGAAGGAGAAACAAAATGAGAAACCTACTTGCCATCCACAGCAGCGACGACCTTACAGCTGAGCCCCAGCTCGTGCAGTGTACTTAACATCCGCTGACGTCGGTCAGACCTCCGCACCAGATTTATCATAAACACCTGGGTGCACACAAGAGCTACATCTCAAGAACGTGTATTAGTTATTTGTGTGTGCATGTGTTGTTGTGTTTGTGTGTTTGTGCTTGTGTGATGTCTGCATTTTCTACTAACCTCATCAAAGCCCATCTTGTTAAGCTGCTTGGAAGGAACAGAGAGGTGACTGGAGTACTCCAGCGCAGGGTTTTTTACTTCCAAATAAAGTGGAAAAGAGACAAGGGAATAAAAAAGGTGGTGGAGAGATTTACTACATTTACTGTCACTGGTATATCTTTGTAAAGTACTGTTCATAAGTTGTTGGAAAACGATGTATGAAACAGTAAGAGTTTATTTTAAACTAAATGCAAATTAACGGGAGAAATACTCAAACTCTAGTGCTGTACACTGCATATTGTATAAATTATATAAAGCTCTGTTAAACTTTTCCAATGATAAAATAATGAGTCTGTTTAAAAATAATCTCTACAATTTTTTTTTCAATTTCATAAACAAACATTTAATACACAAAAGACTGACAGACTGTGTGTTAAGACTGTATGGCTTTTATATGTGTAAAAGTATATTTAACCTTTAAATAGCAAAACAATGCACTTCTACACAAGTCTGTACAGGAAAGTAATGTGATTTTTAATTAATTTCACTAAGTTAAATTTGTCAAAAGCTCATTCTTGAACATTAGACTAAAAATACGTCAGTTGTAGACTTGAACCCTAGTTGAGCACCGACTTACCCATGACCTCAAGATGTGTATGCATGAAGCTTTCTGTCTCGTCTTGCAAGTTAGCATTGGAGCGCATTGGCACGGGGAGGTACCCATAAGTCTCTTTGTTGCACACATACATCTGAACATCTGCGAAAAAGTAAAAATGAAAAATATTTTATGTAAAGGTTCTACAAAAAAACCCAACTGTCAGATACAGGGTCTCAGGCATTGTACTCAGGTCACCTGCCATGCGTGCTGAGTAGGCAAAGACAATGACATCATCGAAAGCCCAGCTGTACTCTGGGTGTGGAGGATAAAATGCCAGCTGACGGGAAGCCTCCTTACGAAGGTCTAGCAGGTAGGTTGAGTGAACCATTGGTACA
>NC_024315.1:15955648-15998348 GCF_000523025.1 Cynoglossus semilaevis
GTTGGAGCAGAATCCCAGCCACGTCGCTCCGACTTAAGAATTGGCATGTAGGCTGGCGTCCGCTTGTAGTAACCCTGCAGGTCAACATGAGGCCATAATTCATGTCTTAACTTAATTTATATATCCATCTGATTTGCCCTGATCTTAAAGCAAATAAAAAATGTCTAATAAAATGACAATATTTTATTTTATTCCGATTTAGAAAAAATAAAAAAATATCTTTTGGCTTTTTCACTCAAAAAAACAAAACAAACAACATTCTATAAGGAAGGTATACACTACCCACTAATATACAGCAGAGGTATTTTGAATTTTACAAGTTGCCATTTTTTTTAACCTATTTTACAGCTATTACCTAAAGCATCACAGCACACTATCAGCCCTAAAGGTTCTCCTACCTGTGAGGTCATTCCACACCAGAAGTTAGAGTACGCAGTTCTGGAATCCATCATAGGAGCTACAATGGTCTTATTCTCCTTCATCATCTTCCACAACACATCCTGGTTAATGAGCAGGTTGTCACAGTCAACCACCTGCAGGAAGAGGAGGAAACTACATTATTTATAATTACCCTGAGCCTGGCCCTGCACTTGAAGAGTCACCTATTGACAATAAAGGAATGACTAGGCCACAGAAAAAAGGGGTTTGATTCCAGAAATCACTGGAAAATTAAACTATGTGTAATGTTGTGTAATGGTAAAACTGGTCACAACAGGACCTTACAAAGAAAGTAAACTTTCCTCACCCTCATATCCACCACATTCTATATTATCAATTTCTCCAAATGTGATCAAAATTGGAGAGACACCTCAATGTTGTTCTGATGACATGCCTAACTCAAATCCATAACAGTATCAGCTTTTAATATTTACCTCTTTCGGTGAACAACATGGTAAACACCTTGAGACTTCCAGTGAGTAAGTGCCTTCTTCTCCTGGGCATGTTTTTTTTAATACTAAACCTAATCTTTTCAGGGAAGTTACATTGTATCACACTGAAACCATAGCATATGTCCAAGAGGCGCTGCCCTCATAAAAAGCACTAAATCACCTAAGATCTTTCTGATTTTTCATTTGAGAAGTTACATTTGAATAGGGTTGCGAACTGGAAATGTACTGATGACATGTGTTCTCCATTCACTGGTTTACGCAATCAAAATGCTCTGATAACCACGAACCAGCAGGTAGTCTGCCCAGATCTCACGGGCGGTGTCCAGTGCTGCCTGACGGAGCTTCATGACATGTTCATAGCGAAGACCATTCCAGTGTTTCGGGCCTGTCTCATTCTCAAAGGCACTGAAACAAACACAGATTATTCATTATTCTTAACATTAACTTATAATCTCACACATGTACACAGACACACACACATTACCTGGGTTCTTCAGCAGGTCTCCACTCCACATAATGGTAGTAGTTCTGCACATTGACCAGCCATTCTCTGAGTATGGCTGTGGTGTTATCAATGTTGTGATCTGTTGCCACCCTGTGGACAGTAATAAACACTTGTTCAAGTGTATTTTTAAATTCTCATAAACTGCCACCACCAGTTACATCCCAAACCAAACTATAGATACTTTGGAGCAGAATGTAAACATGCAGTATATACTGTATATAGGAAACAAAATCATATTTAAAATATAACAAGTGAAACAGAGATTAAATGAGAAGCTCAACTGGCTACATGATAGATGCTTATAGCTATAAGTAAAGATCAGAAAATATAGTGGCCACTGGTGAAAAACAGTTCAGGTGGGGCTGTGACATTTTAAGCCAGTTTCAGTGACTATCCCAGTACAATATTACAGAAACAGCAGGATAGCTAACATCTGGATCCAAGTTACAAATAAAAACATTATTCACTTCTATTTTCTTATTCTCTAAGCTTGTCTGAAAGTCATACTGCACCTAATTTTTATTCACATTATGAGCAATTTAAAAAAAACTGTTTATAGTATGTAAACGTTTTCGTTAAACAACATATCACAACTTGCTTGCAAAAGTGGCTACTGGTATGAGAGACGTGAAGACAGATGTGATGAGAAGGGGAGATTTATGAATAGATAAAACCCCTCTTGCATGTCCTTGCAGTGTAAACCCATCAGACACTGCGCCTGCATGTGCGTCTCTGCTGCTGCTTGCCAAATATTTCATCTCTTCTTGTCATGCTGAAAAACGCAGATAGCACGCAGGAAGGTAGGGCCTCACTTTCTGTATATGCTGTCATTTCTACTGTAGGCTTTTATTGAAATAAAAATACGTATAAAAACTTTCTTCCAAATCTTTCACTGAAGAGAAAGTAATGTCTCATATATATATATATATGAAATTCAAACTATTTGGAAAATGTTTACTAGAACTTTAGTTGGTTTAGGGAGACACACAGACAGTTATCACACTAAACATGTTCAGCTCAGTTCAAATTTTGGAACAAACAAGTGTTTCTACAACACACAAAACAACTGACACACGTAACTGACAGATGGGACACGAATAAAGTAATGGCTAGATAAAGCCTTTTGTTGACCAAGAGATGTATTATCAGTAATCATTCAGGGTGGCTATAATAGTTCCAAACCTGCATAAACACGATGGATAAAGCATGTATTTAAATTCGTATCATATGTGCAATGCAAGCATGGACGTGAAATTACGAAGAGAAAAAAATGAAGCGGTGGTGGGATTGAAGACAACCGAGGGGCAACGAGAAAAAAAATCTATGATTGGATGGAACTTTCCATGGGCACGAATCAGAAAGTGCATCTATGGGCGACGCGGCGCCACGTCCTTAGTACCATAAGACCCACCTTCTTCCATAAATGCCACAGTTTAAATTATATTTAATATACCACAAATAAAGAGTTTCCCTGATCACCACGATAACACAGCAACTGCACTAAGTGTAACACGTCTCAAACGCATCTCCACTAGAATGGCTGTGGTTGTACTTAGACAGTAAGCGACCATTATCGTCAACGAACAAGTCTAGATTAAAAAGATTTGACATGTCCTGATAATGACACTCACCAAAGTGCAATACGGTCTTTCGGGTAGTTTAGACGCTCGATAGTACCGAGAAACAGAGGCAGGGAGTGCGCAGAGTTCCGACAGACAAGAGCGACGACGACCCGGGGAGCAAGAAGCCGAGACTCGTGGCTCCACCGCTCCTCGGGGAAATATCCTTGATTCAGGCCCGGCAAGAAAACGAACAGCAAGGCGGGCAGCAGCAAGGTGTCCCGCAGCATGGCAATGGAAAAAACTCTGCTGACACCGCAGACAGAGACAGGCGCTGGGTACGTTTAAGCAGAGGTTCCCGCTGTTGTGTTATGCCGATGTTGTTTAACTGGCGCAGGAGTAGGCAGCCGGTTTAAAGGGCAGGTCGGGGTGGGTTTTTTTAACGGAACAAATAATAAATATATATTATAAATATAAAATAGTTATCATACCAGATTACTACTAATAGGTTTGATTTTATTATTGGATTACCAGCACAATTGCCAATTTATTTTATAAATCCGTGTAGATTTACAGTCTGTCCTGTCGGGCGTCCTCCCCTTTAAGAATAGACCCAGCTGCAGTCTTTATAGGAAGGGCATAAAAATCCACGGGCGTGTCGAAGTATTCAATGTTCTAGAAGTATCTGTCATAGAGTTTCCAGAAAAAAGTATATTGTATTTTAGCCTAACTTTATTTGTCTAAAAAAAAGGACATACATGTAGCAGAATATATTTAAAAAATACAGTTCGAGGGATTTTCCCCCTGAAATGGGTTGTTACAGTATGTGTTGTAATTTTTTAAGCTATTAACATTTGTTTGTCACTTTAATATTTTGAAATACATTCATGACTTTGAAGCTGGTTGTGTGAAATACTTTTGCTGCTATTGAATATTTCCAGCTCAATTTTTAATTTAGAATTTGGCCTTCTTGTCATTGTGCACTGCATTTGGTTCCAAACCCATGATTTAAAAAAAAAAAGTTTATCAGCCTGTTTTTCATCCATCTGTAGGTCTGTTGACAAAATTATTTTATTGAACGACACAAGAACCCGTTATAATTATTACAGGAAAACATTTTAATCAACTTTCTGATCAAAGTTTTAAGAAAAAAGTACCAAATACCAAAACGTAAACAACAACATAGAAAAATATGCTCATTTAGCATAAAACTAGACTATAAAACCCAAAATATCATCACATAAAAAAGGTCATTTTCACTTAAAATAATATTTTAACTTATAACTGACTGGTAATGATAGCTATTGCTATAGTCTACCTTTTCGGGAATTGACGTATTTCTACATAAATAAACAATGTCTTATTTGCTTCAGCACTGAGGTGTAAGAAAACTCCTAAAACTAAGAAAACATTATTATTTTATTTAAAAGAAAAAACAAAGTGGAAAAAACCCTAATTAAAAATACAATATGTTTCTGCACATGGGAACGGATGCTATGAATACATCATATGAGGAAAAAGGTGCTGGACAAAGAAAAGGTGCACTAAAATAATAATAATAACATAATAACATAAACAACGTGTTTATGTAATCAACCGAAAATGTCTAGGTATGCTACACAGTGAACTGACTGTCCTTCATCAACAGCTAACAGTTTTCATAATATAGTTTTACTCTATTAACACTAAATAATGACTTTTTAATTAAAGTTGTGGATTGTACATTTCAAGACTGTATTCACACACAAAATGAAAAGGCACAGCTCATTTAAATTACAGCCACACAGGAAATATTCACTTATTTTGTTCACATTCAAAAAATAACAGAGAAGAACATGTGTCAATCAATGGGCGTCAATCGTAACCTGTGTAATAGGTTTCCTGTGGATTCAGCATGCTGTTAAAACAGTACATTAAATATCCTATGTGTTTCAACAATTCCCCGTTAACCTACTTTAATGTTTTCATCAAACACTGGTTTTGTTAACGATTTGTTTATACCTGCATCCTTCGATACAGTATGACCCCATAGTTCTGTTTAAAAAAATATATCATTAAAACTTTTCACCACTCCAATGGGAATCACAGCTTATACGGTGACATTGATATGTTTGAACCCTCAGCGTTACCTACACAGTTGTGAAATAACACTTAAGAAATGCCTTTTTGGCCCATGTTACAAACACTAAAAAAATACATACAAATATAAATTGATTTTAAGAATACCACAACACAGGTGTAGCAAGTTTTCTGTTTGTTTGAATTTGGATTTTTACATTTAAGTGTAATAATCGTTGACACTGATAATGGTTGTCTATAATTGTCTTTACTGACGTAGTTACCACTACACGTCATCTTTTAACTTGTTGCTTCTCCTGCAAAATCTCTCAAGATATTTACCTCAGATTTCTTGTCATATCTGGGATATACAGTATATACATTAAATCATATTTATTCAAACTGGGATAGCTCTCTCTCTGGAATAGCTTTTTATATTTGGGATTCTCCAGTTTGATGTCCACCTCTTGAACCCTTAGCAAACAGAAGAACATAGTTAGTTTCTAGTTACAGTAGATTACATTACATGGCTTGGTTAAGCCGTGGAGGTAGACTGAAACTGCTTAGTTTCTAAACACATTACTGACGGATTCCGTATCAAAAATGGATGTTTAAGAAAAAAAATGCAAATCAGTGCTGTTGTTGTTAGGTCATGTAATATTTATATCAGTAATTTACAAAATTTATATTAAGGTTCATTGAGACCTGAAAATGTTGACATGATCCTTTACACAGTAATTGTGTAAAATTTCTGTGTGCAGTATGCAGTAGTAAGTCAAACGTTTTATACTATATTATTATGCAGCTCACAGTGGAGCTGTAGATGAAACACTATTTTTTAGTTTCCTTAAATAACATCCAATTCCTTTATCAAGATTTTGTGCTTTATCTGTAACGTGGATTATCGTATAGTGGATTAAAAACACACACAGTAAGTACAATATAAACAAATGGGACTATAACCTAAAGGCTGCGATAGACAAACACTTCTTGTTTACCTGTGACCGGCTGCTTGAGGGGTTGGAACTGCTGCTGAAATCTGAGAGCTTCTTCCTTTGTTGTGTGCAGATGCAAGAGAAAACATAGGCATACTCCTCTCTCACCTGCAGAGAGCAGCAAAATCCCATTTTAGGAAACTAATCTAACCACTAAATCAAGGACTCAAATAATTTAGTTTAAATAGGGTGTATAAACAGAGGTAACATGACTAGTTGATTTTAGAAAACCAAAAACTAGATGGACAGAAGGGGGGACAAAGACAAGGAAATTCAGTGATTAATCAATAGGATGTAGACCAACTGATAGCCAGGACTGGTCAGTTGTCCTTCATGCAACTGCCTTGGAATAGGTGACCTGAATGACTGACAACTTACACATCGTATTTGGGAAACCATACATTACAAAGGGTAGAAATACTGACAAATAATAATTATGGTACTGGGACACTGGGTTTGAAAACTTTGAAAACATAAGGTACTGTTTCATTTATTGTATCTTACCTGTTTCGATAGCAGACAATGCAAGAAAAAGATCAATGCCCCTTGGAGGCTGTTCAGTATAGTGAATATATAGGCAGCAACAACTGCTGTGGCGTTCTCTTCAAACAGGAAAGCCCCAAACACCCACATCAGTCCCAGTATGCACATCTGGGCTATAGCTGTCACCGTAAAAGCCCTGCAGGAGGAAAATGTGGGTGGATAAGGGAGGGATCAAAGAAGATAGCAAGAGACAGAGAATAAGAAAAGAATGAATGTGTGCTCAAACACAAGAAATAAATCAGATAAATGTACTGTGTCCAAAAACCCTTTTGTAAGAAGTTGAAGTGTGAGAGAATTCTGCATTTACAAAGGGCTTTCCAGACGTAAAATGTTTCTAGTTACGAAACAATTAGGACTCTCACCAGAAACCCTCAGTTTTATCTGTATTAAAGAACAGGGTCAAGTAAACGATACTCATACTCCTAGAAACGACATCTTCCTCCCAAAACATATTTCACTGTTCAAATTGTATAGAGAATATTTAATATACACACGCAGTAGCAGAAGGGGTCATCTTAGTATACTAAGCCAGGTGACTCAGAAAAAAAATACACACTTACTTCATTTTCTGCAGTTTGGAGAGGTCTGGGTTAAGGCTTGTGAATTTCTGGGCCAACTTCAGCACAGTGATAGTGAAGAAGAGGACATTAACAAGGATGATGAAGCAAACTGGGCCATAAAAACTCCAGATGAGGCCATCTTTCAGGGAGAGCCAGCAGCTAGTTAGAAACATATGCAGGAAAGGGTTTGTTCACATGGTCAAAGACATGGATAACTGTAGGTGGGAGTAATGCACTGATGTCATTGTTGACAAAGATAAGTAAAGTCTAACTCGATGTCTGTGTAGATTTTCTCTCTCTGACACACACACACACTCACTGCTGGTTAGTGCCATATCTCTGGGGTCTAATGATGGCAGAGATCATGACGACGACTAGCGGTGTTCCATAGCCAATGACAAACAGATAGAGAGGTCGAATGGTGGCATTGAACACCAGGACAACCATTCGGTAGAGCTGAACACCTTCCAGTAACATCCAGGTGAAGACTCCCAAAAAAAAGTAATGTAGCATGCCCGCAACAAATCGGCAGCCGCCCTGAAATGCAGCGCAAAAATAGAAGGAAAAGCAGAAAATATTGTGTGATACAGACAATGAAAATTACGAAATATATTTTGTGTAAAAGATTTGAAACAGTCCTGTATACTACTCTTTATCACACATGTAGTGAAAATGTTAGGCAGGAGTTTCTGCTGATATGTATACAATAAATAGCTTGGGCTTACTGTATATGTAAGACTGCTGAGAGAAGAAGCAGATGAAGCTTTTCTCTCTGTTTTTATGTTGTGAATATACTTTTAACATACCACAGGTTCAGTTTGTGAAATACCGGCCAGAAAAATTATGTCAGCAAGGAGGAGGCAGATACAGAGGTGAAGATGGATGGTGGTGCGTGTCCCTTGTATGGAGCGGCAGAACTTGAAGGTCAGGATGCTTAGTATCAGACACACTATGGAGATGATCAACCCCATTTTGCTCACAATCTGGAGTCCAAAAGGATGCTAGAGGACAAAAACATTTCAGATACTGTTGTAGTACACAGGACTCTTGGGAGAGACATAAACAACTACGGAAATGTGTTGGAAATGACCTGAGTGAGTGTGGCAGGGCAGGGCTAGTAGTGGTAGTAGTCACTTTAATGAATTCATTAATTAATGATGACAATTATGTTATTGGGCATTAAAACACTATTCTTTATTTTATTACTGTAAACATCTGTTGTTCACCGACCTTTATTTTGTAAAAGTCTGTTGCCTGCTGCTGCAGCGCACACAGGAACCTGAAGAGAAGATGACTGACCTCTCGCAAAACCCCTCCCCCAAACGGTAATTATTCTAACATCCTGGCTACCTTCAGCGCAGCGGAGCACTAACAGTTGTCTGCTGGTGTAAACACTGACGAAATCCAGTATAAACATAATTCGTTAAAAGCTAATTTAGGACTTACTTACTAACTTCTAATTCCTTTTTTTTTTTTTTGGAGGGAGGCGGGGGGTTGTGACTGTTTAATAATTTCTGAAGTTTGTGTGGGCAAGAAGTCATGTCTACATCAAACATGTGTTTATGTTTGTGTTTGTGAGTGTGTGTCTTAGTTGTTGTGTGTTACCTCCATGGGATAAAGGGCCATGAGAACAGCAAAGCTGCTCAGATGTTCACATGCACACACAGTGTGTGAGGTATTAGAGTGCTGTGGATAACAACCATCTGTTGACCAGGCCTCTCTCACACTCCAGTAGGCACAGATGTAACTCACTTCAGGGGACACGTCCTTGTCCTTATTGACAAAAAAGCACAAAGGTTGAATGTTTTATTTTGTAGTCATAACTTAACACATGACTTCAGCGACTTCAGCGAATGGAAGCATGGCTCTTAGTCTTTAGTAGGGTTACCTCTAAATGTCTCAGTGTGATGTTGACAGAGTGGCCCAAATGTTGAGTGGAGGGATTGGAGACAACTACAGACACAACTCTGGAAAAGATCTGAAAGGAGGGGTCCACACCGTCTCTTTCATGACCTTTGAGCTCCTCAAAAGAACCATTTACTGCACTTGTAAGGTTTTTGTAGCTCAATAATGCAGCCAAAGCAAAACCTAAAGCAAACCATAAAATTGTACTGATCACCTGGATGCAGTAAAACTTAGACCAATTTATCAATGTAACAAAAAAAACAAAAAACAAAAATGAACCTGCGTAAGTGCCTGTCCCGGTTGCAGTTTCCCAGTCAGTGTCAAGTGCTGCATTGTCAATGGTCAAATGATATCCTTATTAGTCATAAGGACATTGGATCATTCAGAGATCCTCACTGATGCTGGTTAGTGCCATATCTCTGGGGTCTAATGATGGCAGAGATCATGACGACGACTAGCGGTGTTCCATAGCCAATGACAAACAGATAGAGAGGTCGAATGGTGGCATTGAACACCAGGACAACCATTCGGTAGAGCTGAACACCTTCCAGTAACATCCAGGTGAAGACTCCCAAAAAAAAGTAATGTAGCATGCCCGCAACAAATCGGCAGCCGCCCTGAAATGCAGCGCAAAAATAGAAGGAAAAGCAGAAAATATTGTGTGATACAGACAATGAAAATTACGAAATATATTTTGTGTAAAAGATTTGAAACAGTCCTGTATACTACTCTTTATCACACATGTAGTGAAAATGTTAGGCAGGAGTTTCTGCTGATATGTATACAATAAATAGCTTGGGCTTACTGTATATGTAAGACTGCTGAGAGAAGAAGCAGATGAAGCTTTTCTCTCTGTTTTTATGTTGTGAATATACTTTTAACATACCACAGGTTCAGTTTGTGAAATACCGGCCAGAAAAATTATGTCAGCAAGGAGGAGGCAGATACAGAGGTGAAGATGGATGGTGGTGCGTGTCCCTTGTATGGAGCGGCAGAACTTGAAGGTCAGGATGCTTAGTATCAGACACACTATGGAGATGATCAACCCCATTTTGCTCACAATCTGGAGTCCAAAAGGATGCTAGAGGACAAAAACATTTCAGATACTGTTGTAGTACACAGGACTCTTGGGAGAGACATAAACAACTACGGAAATGTGTTGGAAATGACCTGAGTGAGTGTGGCAGGGCAGGGCTAGTAGTGGTAGTAGTCACTTTAATGAATTCATTAATTAATGATGACAATTATGTTATTGGGCATTAAAACACTATTCTTTATTTTATTACTGTAAACATCTGTTGTTCACCGACCTTTATTTTGTAAAAGTCTGTTGCCTGCTGCTGCAGCGCACACAGGAACCTGAAGAGAAGATGACTGACCTCTCGCAAAACCCCTCCCCCAAACGGTAATTATTCTAACATCCTGGCTACCTTCAGCGCAGCGGAGCACTAACAGTTGTCTGCTGGTGTAAACACTGACGAAATCCAGTATAAACATAATTCGTTAAAAGCTAATTTAGGACTTACTTACTAACTTCTAATTCCTGTTTTTTTTTTGGGAGGGAGGCGGGGGGTTGTGACTGTTTAATAATTTCTGAAGTTTGTGTGGGCAAGAAGTCATGTCTACATCAAACATGTGTTTATGTTTGTGTTTGTGAGTGTGTGTCTTAGTTGTTGTGTGTTACCTCCATGGGATAAAGGGCCATGAGAACAGCAAAGCTGCTCAGATGTTCACATGCACACACAGTGTGTGAGGTATTAGAGTGCTGTGGATAACAACCATCTGTTGACCAGGCCTCTCTCACACTCCAGTAGGCACAGATGTAACTCACTTCAGGGGACACGTCCTTGTCCTTATTGACAAAAAAGCACAAAGGTTGAATGTTTTATTTTGTAGTCATAACTTAACACATGACTTCAGCGACTTCAGCGAATGGAAGCATGGCTCTTAGTCTTTAGTAGGGTTACCTCTAAATGTCTCAGTGTGATGTTGACAGAGTGGCCCAAATGTTGAGTGGAGGGATTGGAGACAACTACAGACACAACTCTGGAAAAGATCTGAAAGGAGGGGTCCACACCGTCTCTTTCATGACCTTTGAGCTCCTCAAAAGAACCATTTACTGCACTTGTAAGGTTTTTGTAGCTCAATAATGCAGCCAAAGCAAAACCTAAAGCAAACCATAAAATTGTACTGATCACCTGGATGCAGTAAAACTTAGACCAATTTATCAATGTAACAAAAAAAACAAAAAACAAAAATGAACCTGCGTAAGTGCCTGTCCCGGTTGCAGTTTCCCAGTCAGTGTCAAGTGCTGCATTGTCAATGGTCAAATGGATCGGTCCACTGGGTCGACTGTTTCCCTTTCGAACAGCTATCACTGCATCTATTAACACATGGATTAATATGTAATATTGCTAATATTCAGAAGGTATAACAGACACTGATACCTGTCTCTGACGTGTTCATCTTGGTTTGGTTGTTTTTGAGCTGGGGACCAATGAACATAATGGAGTTTTCCACTGTGCCCAGCAGCTTGCTCACATCTTCACGGCTGTCCAGATGACCAGGTGACAGGATAGTATCTGTTGCCGTAAAAAGTTTCTAAAAGGAGATCAGTAAAAAAGTAGGTTTGTCTCCCCTTAGTGAGCAGGAAAGAGCTTACTGTGCATCAGCTGGATATTTGTATCCACGCACAGATAAATATTTATTTATTAAATGAAAATCTTTGTACTGACGTTGTCATCACATTAGACAATATGTACATAAAAGTAAAGATAATTAAATAAAAAATAAGAGAATATAAATTTAATTTAATATTTGTAGTGTAACAGTTAACACATCAAGATGAACAACAGTGAACAGAGCTTTTACCAAGAGCACATTTCAATTGAAAACACTGCCTTTTGCTTTGGTCACACATGTTTTCAGGTAATTAACTGATTAATTAGGACTGATAACAACACTGGCTTCCACACACTCCACAAGGGTTTAGACAAATACCACTCAAAACACACCTTTCTGAGGGTTCTTCAAATAGTTCATTCATTCTGAGGTTGGGTTCCATAGACTAAAAAAGACGCATACTTATATCACTTACTTTTACTTCTACAGTTATCGTTATCGTTAATATATGCCTGACTGTAAATTGAAGCCTCCACTAGAGGAGTTGGTATTTTGAGCTCCTGCAGCGCGCGCAAATAATAACCTTGGCATGTACTATGTGTTAAAACAAAGATACTTCATGTGAATGGACAGTGGGTTCTTTGGATATAGGAGAGCATCATTCTGCTCATGTGTTATCAGGTCAATCTTCACAAATGTAATATTGTGCAACTTTCCAGAGCCATAGTAAAGCTACAGTAGAGTTTGACAATGTGGGAGACACGATTGTTAAACTACTTAAATCAGAACAGCTTGTTCTATTTGATTTAAAAAGCATCTACTTGTCTAAAATGACACTTAAGCAGTGGGCAGACTGGTCAGATACAAATGTGAGTAACAAAACCCTGACAATGTTAAGTGTCCATTTAAGAAAAGGTTATGGAGTTCTCAAGTTAGCAAGGTCATGTCATAATAATAATGATAGTGAAAAAGGGGAACACCAGCTGACCGTCAATTTAACTTCCTTATTTATGTCAATGACATATATATATATATTTTTAACTAGACTTTAAGTAAAATGAGTCACCCTAAATTATGCAAGTTAGAACTTTTTTTTGGCAATCTTAAATTAACTCATGATTCTTCCTGAACACATGATTTACTGTAAACATTTTGTCTTGTGGTGTGAAACTATCTAGTGATAGTTAGATGTACTGATGTACGGAAACCAATACTGGTCTCAGGCTCAATATTTTATTTAAACAGACGATACCCCAGAGTAGCTTTTCACCACAACCAGTTTGACTGGCACTGTTTGGAAAGCATGCAAAGCAGAAACCATGTTTTTTAATTGAAATGCATTGTTAAAAGGAAAATTCTGCTCTGACGTATTGACAGAAACACAAACCTTTAACAAGGTTTGTGTTTCTATGACGATCAAACAAGTCTTCTTTGTAAAACATTGCTACGTGTGCTTTTTATCACATTTCCTGACCTTCAGTAGCGCATCACCGTCGGCCTTCTCTTCACTAGCTGAATTGGGATTGGACAAAGCCAGACAGCTGTTTCTCATTAAGCCTCCAAGAAACTGAAAAACAAAGGAAATAATGAAAATATTAAGTCTGCCCTACTCTAACATTTATATAGAACAATCCTGCCGTAAGGTGTTGTCACACATGAACAGGAAATTGCTGTTCACCGAGGTCCTTCGGTTTTTGGACTATAATTGACTATACCTTTTAAATAAAAAATAAATTCCTATTTAGGAAATTGTTCATTTTGTGATAA
Source organism: Cynoglossus semilaevis (assembly GCF_000523025.1). Taxonomy (NCBI): domain Eukaryota; kingdom Metazoa; phylum Chordata; class Actinopteri; order Pleuronectiformes; family Cynoglossidae; genus Cynoglossus; species Cynoglossus semilaevis. The sequence continues at coordinate 15,969,053 of NC_024315.1, forward strand.
TTAAGTAGCTTCCTGTCTTTTCCAGTAAAAGACAGGAAACAATGTTAGTGTCAACACAGCAAGTCAGAATAAATACAAGAGCACAAGTAAACCTAACATTACAGTTCATTCTGTTTTGGCTGCCTATTCTCAGTGTTAGACACCAGCCAGTCCCAGCTACCTGTCAGTTTGAGGACTGTGACATTGTAAATAATGACAAACCTAATATGACATTTTATCATCTGACCTTTTCATGACGTAGCATTACTGGAGGTGTTTTTATTAGTTGATTAATGATTTTACCTTAAAGTCCATTTTTGACCATTTTTGTAGTTAGAGTTTATATTTATTAAATGTATTGAAATATATTTTTCATGTCTTGGTGAATCAATCAGCTCTTGGGTTGAATAAATAATCAATTTGTTTTGTTAAAAAAACAAAAGACAAAAAACCATGATATTATCTAATTTAAATATCTGTCTCTCCCAGAATGACTTTTATATTGGTACATTTGTAAATTAGTAGTTTACCTGTGTGGGTCCACTTTCAGAACTGAAGAAATCACATTGAAGCTCTGTAGGAGACAAAATATATTTAGCATTTAGAAGAAGCAAAACCCTCACCATAATGATGTGGTGCATCAACCACAGAGTCCTATACTGATTAAATTAAAAGAGTCCACGCAAATCTGCTGACTGACAACTGTAGCCACTAATACACATTTACATAAGCTAAGTAGTTTGAAACAAGCAATAAAATAATAATAATATAGAACAGATTTTCTTTGGAATTCATTTCCTGTTTAGGTTTAGTGTGTGCCTGCACTGACCAGAACAAGGCATCCCCTGGTTGCCGTAGTTGGTGTATCCTCGTGGACAATCACACCAGAAGCTTCCGTCTTCATTCTTACACTTGCCTTTCTCTCCACAGATGTTATCTTCCTGACATTCATCTATGTCTGTGAAAGGACAGAAAGGATAGAAAAAAAATCTCTTTTACACAGTGGCAGACTTTTAGAGCCTACTTAAACATTTTGTTGTTGAACGAGAGTTTCAGCTGTGTAGTGAGTTAGTGAGTTAGTGATAAGTTCACTGGCAAACAGTTTTAAAATGATTTTTTTTTTATTTACAATTTGGTGAGTTAAAGATGGCTTTGCGCTTCAGTGCCAATGCAACACAAAAAATTTAGACTTAAGACTATTGGCCAGGTTCCTGTCAGAACAGGTCAAACATTATGGTTTAGTGGGACTCAATTTATTTGTATCAAGCAATTGAGAAAAAATTTATTAATGTTTTTATTCTTCAAAAAAGAGGAATTGTGAATGCAAAATGAAATGCAAATCGGCTGAGGGAACTTTGGGTGACCTCTTTTGGCGTTGTCCCATGATAAACCAGTTCTGGTCTAATATTTTACATGCTTTTCTGAGGTATACAAGGGCAATATTCCTCCAGACCCACGCAAAAAGGAATATCTTATCTCTGTGGAAAAGTGACGCAGCGCCCCGTTTTAAGGCCTGGCTCTCAGAGGTCACCAGTCTACTACAAATAGAAAGGATTCAACACAATGTTTCTCTCAGCTCTGCAACTTTTGATAAGATGTGGCAACCTTTCTCTTTATATCTGTCAAGAACTCTCTGTCCATGTAAATTCTTGATTTATAGCTGGTTCAGTTTGTGTAACAAAGTACGTATTAATTCTAAGATTTCCTTTTTCTTCTTTTTTTTCTTTTTTGTGTCTTATTATTTTATATATCTATAATTATATCAAATGTAATGAGCAGCTTGCTCATATAAACTTGTTCATCGTAATGTTTTGTTTTGATTTTGTTTTATCTTTGTGTGTTCCTTACCCTGTTTCTATATATTGAAAAGTTATAAATAAAATATATAAAAAAACAGGGGATGCAAAAAGAAATTAGTAAAAACCACTAAAGATACACATCAGATATTTTACAAAAAAACAAAAAGATGAGTTCTGGACAGTTTTAGATATTTGTTATTTCATACTGTAACAGCAATTTTTTTTTTGGAACATGTTATCTTAAATCAAATCAGATGTTAATGTTTGTCCACTAGAAGGCCACAACATACAACATAATAATATTACAAGGCATCGTTCAGGTACTTACCAAGCCTTCAGTCACAGATATACTAGCATACTAACAAAAAGAAAAAAAATCAAAAGGAATGTTTTGCATGCAAAAGGAATTATCACTCCATGGTATTTGGTCGTAATTTTACTGGTATTCAGAAATAAATGCAAATTGAATTGAGAATAAGAATGTAGCAACATAAAAGAAGACAGCTCTCACCTCTGCAGTCCCCAGAGATATTCTGGTTTGAAGTGTAGCCAGAAGAGCAGGTGCATGTGTAGTTCCCAATCAGATTAGAGCAAGAAGCATGACGGCCACAGATTTCAACATCATCCACACATTCATTGACATCTAACAAACAACACAGTAATACAACACAGAAACATAAGAGTAGTTTAAAAAATTCACTTTTACAAGCTTTCGAAGGCACTCACCTTGGCACTGTCCAGTTAGCGCAGTGAGGTTCACCGCTCTGTTGATGTTTCTAAAACCAGAATCACACTGACAGTAGAAACTGCCCTCTGTGTTGTAGCATTTGGTGTTGTTCCCACATTTTTCGGAGATGTCCAAACACTCGTCAATATCTAAAGAATTGAATTAAAAAAATATATGAATCACAGTAAACATGATTAATTAAAACTGTAAAATATAACAATTAAACTATTTGCCATTGTTCATTTAATTTAATTATCTCAGAGATGGGTAAATAAATCATTCTATCCTGGTTCCAGTGGAAAGCCAAAGTGAAGTGTTACCAGTGCACTTGCGTCCTTCTGTGTTGTAGCCCGGGGTACAATCACAGACACCTCTGCCCAACATACACAGCAGCCCTGAGAGGGAGAAAGAGAGGTCATTTTAATTCATTTCCTTTTTGATAAGAGTGAAGATTCTGTAACACAGATGCTGTTCAGGTTTAGGAGGTTTTTAGTTTTAGTTTTTTTTTTAAACAAGGAACGTTTAGCAACCCAAACCACAACCACTGAATTAATTTGTTTCGCAACCGTAAAGCTGGACAGCTGTAAATCCCCCAGGCAGTAAACAACCATTGGAAATGATTTAACTCAGTGTACATTTTCAGTGATTGAATATTTGATTACTGAAACATGCCTGATTTTATTATGAAATGTATTATGTATTATGAAAATACCTCTGACATGTTTCTAAAACTTGTTAAACTCTTGTTAATGTCACCTGTCGTGCAGCGTTTTGTAAATAATCGCATGCTGCACTTATCATTTATAGTTCATTTTTTCTTTTTCTTTTTTAATTTCCTGTGTAAAACTCTTCCAGGACACTTTGTTCAAACCACAACCATTTCAGTCATTTTTTGGGACCGAGTGCAGTGCTACCAGGTCCTCCTGACTGTGAACAGTCCCATGTCCATGTTGGCATCTCTCTGGGTTTCCCCCCTACAAACTCAATGAGGCCTCTGTTGTTGTCCACCGGGGCTGCAGCTCCAACAGTAACACCGATTCAGGAAGACAGACAATGTCCTCGTGAGATTGAGTGTGTGATTTGATCTCGCTTCATGAGCAGATAACCACAGCGTAACACCACAGGACACTGTTTACTGAAGAGTGTTTCACTATTACTATGAGTAACTAAGAAACCCATCCATTACAAAACTCTCCTTCTGTTGTTAGTGTTGCTTGTTTACCTACGGTGTGTGTCCATCTCTCTGTTCCTCTGAATACATGCATTTTTATTCATCTTTTATTATTTTGTAAATGGAATAGGACACCACTCAACATCCCAACACTGTCAAAATAAGAGATTTGCTTAAGAAAGAAAGTGAATCTAAAAAACCAAAACTAAAAAAACATGTGGTCCACGGCTATAGACCAAAAGGGTCACACTTTGTTTCTACAATCAGATGTTATTTAAAGAAAAAGCACTTCAACAATCTATGCAGTGAATCCGTGACCACAAACACACAGATGAGGTATAAGAGTGTTCTGAGCCACATGTGTAACTCATTCTACAGCGCCTTGTGCTTTTAAGTTGTTTTTTTTAGACTGACTTCTGTGCCACATGCCACCATTGCGTGATTCAGTCTTTGGAGTCATCAGCTTGTAATATTGAAAGATTAAAGACATTTACAAACTCATTCCAACCAGTCAGAATCCTTCTGTGTCATCCTCTGCTACTTTGGAGAACATGTGGATTTTCAAAACAGAGAAGCCAGAGGGGCATCATCTGATGTCTTATACAACCTTTACAGATAACCTTCACTTTGTCTTTTTTCAAACATGATCAGGTCACACACATTAACAAACAGTTAGAGACTTACCAAAGATGAGCAGTTCTACACCAATCCCCATGGTGAACGCAGACAATCTTCCATAAAGAACACCAATCAGTGCAACCGAGTAATTCAGAGTCTTATTGCTCAAAGTTAAATGTTGAAAAGAATGAACTTCAGAGTACAGTTCAAATAGGCCTCTTGGTTCCAGAGTTTAGAAAAGTAAACTTAAAAGTAAACTAAAAGTAAAAAGAGGAACTTCTTTTTGTTGAGTATGGTAATGTACAACAGGAAGAATAACTGTGCACACCAAATGTCTTCCTTTCTCTGATTCAGACTTTCAGCCTGAGCTGAGCACGCCTTTCCCTTGTCACCAAACCTTTTGCCCTCCCCCTCCGTCTCTGTCTTTCTCTCTGTCTGTCTCTCTCTCTCTCTCTCTCTCTCTCTTGGTCTCTCTCTCACTCTCCCTTTCTTTCAGTCTGGTTCTTTCTCAGGCCCGGCCTCTTCCCTCCCCTTCTGGTCTCCCCTTCACTTACTTGGGTCTTTTTCCCAGTTGAACCCTATTCTTACTTTATTTCTTTCCATATGAACATAACTCACCAAACATATCACATTGCAAGCACAAAACCCTCTCTGTCCACACTGGCTTTTACATTTTTTCCTTTATACGCTCCAGTGGCTTCTATTTCAGGAGTTATTCACAACGCTCTCTGGAGACACAGTAAAAAAAGGGGGGGGGGAGAGGGGGGGGGCTGTGACTTAATCTAAACAGCTGGGTTATACTCAAGTGCTGCCAGTAATCTATCTTGGATCCATTCCTCTACTCCCCAGTTCTCCTTCTACGTTGTCTCCTAAAAGCAGTTCACTTTTCACCCAAGTACCAGAATTTTCTCACAGACTAAAAAAGAAATTCCAAGAGGCCGAGAAGATGACCTGGATGACTGAGAACTGGTAACCAATGTAGAAAGCACTGAGCTAATACTATGGACTCAGTAAGTAATGGCTGCAGATGAAAGTTCATGGAACCAGTCATGGAAATGTAAGATGGAAATGTAATATGTTAGACTTTTCTCTCCAGAATGGATGTATTCTGGCAAACACACAGTAGTCTGATCTGATCGGTCACACACCAGTTGTTTAGACCCCATTACTATGAGGCAGAACAAGCACAGGCTTTTTGTTTGTGGGTTTGTTTGTTTTAGATGTGAGGTTGGTGAACTTCGATCAGTTGTAGCAGGACCAAATCATCCAGGTTAATGAACCACACCAGAACATTTTGACCAAAGCTAACTGCTACATGACTTTGTCTGCACCACTAATAGATAACCATGTGGGAAACATACAGTATGTACAGAACAAAAGTAGCATTGTCACTCCCAGACCTAGTCCTACACCTACCATCCTACCATATATATATAATATTATATCAATCATATACTCAAATATATAAAGAAGAAAATGGTAATAATAAGAAAACACACTCAATTAAAAATAAAAATAGGTAAACACACCACACATTACAGAAATGTTTGAGTATCTGATTGAAAGATACTGGGCAAAAAAATGTATCTCCAGCTGTACTCACTTCACCACTCATGTACTAAAAAGCACAGCCATGTTTGTGTGTGCGTGTGTGTTATTTTAAAGCTGTCATCTTCCTGGTTTTATGTCCTGTGACATTATCAAACTGAGACATAGTTTTGGTGAATTATTTTCTTTAAACACAGCGAGATATATAGGACTTTATTAATGCCACTAGAGCTTCAGGAAACTAAGATTTTTTTGTTAGCTAGAAAAGAGAGTTGTATTGGCCGGGAATCGAACCCGGGCCTCCCACGTGGCAGGCAAGAATTCTACCACTCAAGAAGGAACGCCATCCCTGCTCTTTTTCATGTAGTTACTGTAATACCTTGTATACAGAATATAGTTTTACTGCATCGTTTGCTCTGCCACAGACTAAACTAAATGACTGCTTTATTTAACTGATGTTAACTGATGTGTGCATCAGAAAATGTACATATGTTACTTCAATAATGTAATCACAAATGCAGTACTTCTCATATTATTTCAAACTGTGTGATGAGTGCCTAAATCCTAACTTGGGATGTGATCTGAAATCTTTGAACAGATCAGGGTTGTTTACTTAAGTTGTTCAAAGACAGACACAGAACCAACTTAATGTGTTTTCATCTCAGTATTTGTATTTGGCTCTCATGTACTTGAACTGTATGTTGTACTGACCTGCTGTGGCTCTGTATTCTGTGTCTTTCTTGTTCCCTCAGTATGCCTGTGAAGTGTGGGGGTGGAGTGAAGGCAGTTGTCTTCCCAGAAGGAATATCCTTGTAAAGATAGATGGACAAATAGGGTTAAGCTTCAGGGAGGCCACAGTCACACACACTGATAGATTTTTGGTTCTGGCAGCAGTCTTGAAGGGGGAGTTCTTAGTTTCCAATGTTCTGTTGCATTTCTGCTACTCACCCCATAACAGGCGTCACCAGTCCATGTTCACCAGAATAGTCCGAAAATAATACATTTTTAAAAACAACAGCTACTCTGACACCGCCTTTTCTCTTCCTGTTTTTATTTAAGGATGTTAGGCCAAATACCTTTCCATGGACTCATGACACCTTGTTTTGCCATAAGGCAAAACACTGCCACCATGTGGTATCATCAAATATAATTGAAACTACCGTAAAATCTCGAATAAACGGTCCCGGAACCAGAGGATTCTTGATTGAACGGTCAAAATCAGACAAAAAATGATCACTATAAGTTACTATATGGTAACCTAAATATTTTATAGATATATACTATATTTATACTTATTTTCAATCATTTTGTGCTATATTGGGTGCTTTTAGGCCGTGAAAAAGTGCTTTAAATTAACGGACAAACGGCTTTAACGTTAGTCCGTTAACTTGAGGTTCCGATATTCATCACAGTCCCAAAAACTCAGATAGACAGAAAACTATTGATTTGACAGACAGTAATACAGTTAGTCATATCGCAGTTTATTACAGTATTGTGGTATTTTAAGCTTTCCAAATGCAGATATGAGAGAGAAGTACCAACAACTACAAAATTAAATTCCTACAAACATATAATATTAACCCACTTGAGAAACGTCTGCAGCTTTCACATATTCAAAATTTGTTTGGATGTTTAAAAATCTTGCACTGTGGATTAGGCTGTAAAACAGACAAAGGAGAAAAGAGTTATTTAGTTGTTGTTTTTTTGTTTTGTTTTTTTGGTTCATAATGAGTTCATAAGCCGTGACTCACCTCTAACGTTCACTCTAGCAGTCGCTTCACTGGAGCCAATATGGTTGGTGGCAACACATTTGTACGTTCCACTGTCACTCGCCTGAACATGGCCGACAGTCAGCTTTCCATCTTTCGTGGTCATCGCTCCTGCAGGAAGGCTCGCTCTGCCCGCTCGACTCCACACGAAATGGATAGGATGAGAGCCATGAGCAAGGCACTGCAGGCTGAGGGAGTCACCGGCTCGAAGTCTGACTTGCTCGGGCATGCAGGTGGCATAAGGAGGCGCTGCATGAATATTAGCTATAAGTTAGACTTAAGAGCAAAAGGAATATGGGCTTAACCAGGAAATAAATTAAAGTCTTTTTGTCTTTGTAATACACACTTTTACTAACCATAAAATATATTTTGTTAAGAAATATTGTGGTTCATCAGGTCAACTTGTTATTCAAGTCTTTTTTTAAACTTGTTTTAGCAGCTTTTTTTTTTTTTTTTTTTGCCTTTTAACAAGATTTCCTCTCTTTCACTTTTTCCTGCAGTCTGACACACATCAAATCTGTCCAGTTTGGCTGCTCTTAATGAAAACCTACACATCCTCAATGCTGGCACTTCTTTAAGTAACATATTTCACATGAAAAAGACATCAGAGCTGACATAAGCATCTCTGAACAAATCAAGATTAGATTTTTTTTAAACAAACCTTTCACAGTTGAAAGTTAAAAAATTGAATTTTCAAAGTAATTCAAAGAATTAGAAAATGTGTTCAACTGTGTCCTCTGTCCACTTACTCTCCACCTCCATCTGTGTGTACGCCTCACTGTAACCATGTATATTGGTGGCATTACAGATGTACTGTCCTGAGTCTTGGCGGCCCACGTTGCTCAGTGTCAAAGTACCATCAACTACTGAGTGCTTCCATGGCAGAGGTGCTCGGAGTTTGGACCAGGAGATTTCAGGTGGAGGAGAACCTGAGGGATGGAGTTGAAACAAGGACAGGGGTTAAAAACGACAGGTGACGACGGGAGAACTTCATGTGTGCTTGTATCTTACCAGTGGCCTGACATGACATTGTGACAGTGTGTCCCTCCACCACTGTCATTTCCGTAGTGCTCACTGTGGCTACTGGTACTCCTGGTCCTGCCTCAACAATAATTTTGACTTTGACCTCTGTCACCCCTTCACTGTTCTCACCCTGGCAAATATAAATCCCTGAGTCCTCCAGGCGTGCTGCATCCCACTGAGGAAGGAGGTGATGCGTCTTACAGGCAAATATAGAAGAAACGTACAAAATGATTGTACCTGTAAGTGTTGAGCGGGTTCACCTGTATTGTGTTAGCATCATTGGTCTCTGTGGTAAAGAGCTGCAAAGTGGATCCTTGGCGTTTCCAGCTGAGAGTTGGTTGTGGCCTTCCTGTGGCACGACAAACCACTGAAACACCATGACCCACTTTGACATGCAGGGGTCCTGTCGGCGTCAGGCGTACTTTGGGGGGAACTGAAAAGAGTTTAAAAAATACATTTGTCTGACGGCCTTAAAACATATTTGACTAGTATATTATATTATATTATATTATATTATATTATATTATATTATATTATATTATATTATATTATATTATATTATATTATATTATATTATATTATATTATATTATATTATATTATATTATATTATATTATATTATATTATATTATATTATATTATATTATATTATATTATATTATATTATATTATCATCTTATTCCTTTGCAAGGTCGAAATGGGGGATGGAGGGGGGCTGGAGCCAATCCCAGCATTCACTGTTCCCTTGACAGTTCTCCATTCTGTCATGGGGCCACATATAGAGTAAACAACCCTTTACAGTCACATTCACATCTATGGTCAATTTACAGTGTCCGATCAATCTAATCCATACAGAAAGATCAACCGACGATCAAACTAGTGGCCTTTGTGCTGGGATACATGAGTAATGATTCCATCAGGGAGAAAAATAAATGAATGAATAAAATGACAAAATAGTGGTCGTCCAAGTTGACACGAACTGCCTTCTGAAATTTGTGCACTGCTATTATTGGCATTATGATCATTGGGGGAAGGGGAAGGAAGCAGGTTAAAGGGCAGCAGGAGAACAGGATATGCAGTGTTGTGGTTAGAGATGACTATGTGAATGTGTACGAAACATTAGGCATTAGGCATCTTCTTAGTGTCCAGAATTGTGTTAAACAATTCATACATGAGCTCCTCCAAATATTCTTTGTATCTGTATCGTTTTCAGGAGTTTACAGTTATTGTACAACAACTTGTTAAGAACTATAATGAAGCTCAGAGAAAATGAAGCATGATACAGGTGTGTGATAGGTAGGGAGGCAAGTGGAAGGGTTTTACTAAAGGAGAAAAACTAATACTGGGTACAAATAAAAATCACATCGAGGTTCTACAGTGTCTTTGTCTACACACACAAACAGAGAGATTTATAGAGATTTAAGTGTAAGGATAGACTCACATTTGACATTCAGCGTGGCACTGGCCATGCCACGACCTGCAGAGTTGGCTGCCACACAGCGGTACTGGCCCTGGTTTCCAGGTTTGGCGTTGGCAAACGTCAGCACGGCTCCATCAGGACCTATCTTAGCGTTGTCTACAAGAGAGGTGGAATTTTGTCTAGTCAGAGGGATATAGTGTCAAAGCATTGTTAAGGCTTCCTTGCCCTACCCACTGACCTGGTAAGGCTTGGTTATTGGCCCTTCTCCATTCCAGGTGAATTCCCTGGGCATCATTACCAACTCGACATCTAAAGCTGACAGACTCCCCTTGACGCACAGTCACAGCCCGAGGCTCCACAGAGACCACTGGTGTCTGGCCTGCCACTGTACAGAACAATGACAACTGGGATCAGGACACACAAATATGAGAGAGGCAACTCTGTGAACCTTAGTCAGGTCTAGAACTGAACCCTGTAAACAAACACCAGTACAAAAGCAAACACCGTGAGCAAACAGACAGATTCAAATCTAAATTACATTTGATGACAAATGTTGGTTAAAACATACAAGATTCTAAAAAGAAAAAACCCTAAATGTCTTTAGATGTTTTTTTTTATTAAATAAGCATTCGTCTTTACTGTTTTAAAGGTTCAGTTTGATTTACCTTTGAAAGCAAGGCCATAATACATTTGATGTCACCTTAGCAAACCAGTAAATAACCAGTAAAAACAATAGCATCTGATATGAATTTGATGAGACTATAATGAGTAACAACATTTGCATGGATTAAAGCACAAATTTGTACATTTCATCAATTCTACTACTACAATCATCATTCTACTTATAGTCTCTATGAAACAGTAATTTATGATATGTTATTCTGAAGATATATAATACAGAATAAATACAACGCTGCTCAACATTATGAGAAACACGTAGGTCTAAAGACTTCAAGCCAATAAAAAGAAATCTATTGGAAATAAAACTGGCCATCTCTTCCAAGTCTGTTAATGGAGCCGATGTTAACATTCAGTCTGATTTTTATTTTACCTGAAATTATTAGTGAACAAAGGATCAAACCCCAAAGTGATAAATCCATGGTGAACAGAAAACAGCTTCACTCTTACTGGTCAATAAAACCTCTCACTCCCTCTATATGTCTCTCTCTCTCTCTCTCTCTCTCTCTCTCTCTCTCTGGCTCTTTTGCATACAATCACTTTCAACCTTCAACCCTCAGCACACAGTTTAGTTGGATTAAGAAAATATGTTGTTTTAAATAAATGGCCATTGTTATATTGTTAAATTTAAAATAATGTTTAAAAAGCTTGTAAAAAGTCAGCAGTAAAAAGTAGTAGTTCACTTACTGTGCTCCATGTGCAGAATTAAAAGATTTGTTTTTGTTTTTTTTATCTCATAGATTAAGATGGATGAAGCAACTCTTAAAACTGAAGTTCACGGCAAGAACATTTTCCCCTTTGGTTTGCAGAATATCTTCCTCTTTTCAAAGAAACTTAACAAAGTCATTGTATTTACTCAAACTGAATTCCCACAGTCCTCAAAGTACATCACTGACAATGACAAAATTAATTTGGTTAAAAATATTTACCTGAACATAAGAGAGCCAAATAAAAATAGAAACAAAAATACAAATAGAGTTTCCTTTTTGTGGTTATTTTTGTTGGAGATGTGAATTTATGTGAATTGAAGAACTGAAGGATGTACTTGCTGAATTCTAGAATTACACTTCAAATATTCTAGTTAAAAGACAACTTGCACTACATTGGCCTATTGCAATCTATGTTTTTAGTAAAGAAAAACAGTGAGTTTTTTTTAAAAAAATTATTTTTGAAATATCTTCACATTTCATTTAAATATTATTTTTGAAATATCTTCACATTTCACACTTCACACTGAAAAATAAAAACAGTTTAAAAACATTGAAATGTTTAAAGCCTGTGGGTCTGTTTACAGATCAGAGTTTGTATAATCTCATGGAATAGGACAGAGAGCATGGAGGGCAAAGTTTCAGTTAGACGTGACACTACAAACTGCATGGGGCTTGGGTTGAGGAGAGGAGGGAGGACAGAGGAGGCGTCTCCCACCGTCCTCTCAGCTTAAGGGAACACACATTTAGATTGGCACAGTCAGTTAGTTAAAAACAATTACTATATGTAGTAGCCACCTGTATAAAGGTACACTACCTAGATACAGGTTATAAAGAGTTAATACGGACAAACAAACAAAAATACTCATTAACACTGTAATTATATTCACCTGATCTTAAATGCTCTTAGGAACTGTGGAACCTGAAGAACTTCACGGAAAAGCTAAAATCAGTTACAATCACTGATCTTTTAAGGAAAGTGGACAGTAGGGGCTTGAAATTGACAAGTCAAATCAACTAATTTTGACTACAATAGAAAATGGATTAAATAGGGAATTAAGCAGGTTGTGGCTTTTATTTTTAAAACGTGGCAGAGACAAAGTTGTGATTGAGAAATAATCAGTTTTTCAGACTTCAGAGCAAAGCGTTTTTTCATGTTATTGAATAAATTATATATATAAATATATGTATTTACTATTTCATACCTAGTGGCCGTAGGCCGATGTGACAAGTCGATGTTTTAATGCATCATAACTAGTGTTAAGGAAGGGCAAAAAGTCTTTCCTACCGATGGCTCACCCGTGACGTGTCGCCGCAATGTCTGACGGGATTCAGAGTCAGAATAGATTTTTAGTACTTCCTGATTTTACGAGACCGAAAAACTCAAGCAGATCTGTAAAAAGTTGTTAGTCCGTGGAACTACAACTAAGAAGACAGAGGTGAAGTAGGAAAAAAGACAGTCAAAGTAAGTATATATTTCATTATTTTCACACGTTTACTCACTGAACAAATGTTTTCCTAAACTTCAGAAATGACATGCGTTTAGTTTAGAGCGCTCGTCGCTGCTATTGTCAGCCAAGGTAGCTTGTTAGGTAGGTAGACGAATATGACTACGACTCACTAATTTTTATAATTATTTTATAAAAGACAGATAACTCGGAAAAGGTAAAGTTATAATAATGCTTTAAAAAAACACATTTTAAATCATTGAAACCTATTGAGAGCTTTTTACGTGTACTGTCAACGTCTTTCTCATTTGAGCATTTTTTTCCTTGCTTAACTGAGAACGTTTCGTACGTTTTGAGACTGTAGAGATGTCAAGATGTCAGTGTTTTACAAAGAAATAGTTGAATTATAAGGAGTTGTCAGTAATGAACCAGAAAATCTCTCGGGTTTGACTCTAGCAATGTTCTTTCTCTCACTTTTTCCATCTCTCTCGCTGTGTGTGTATGTTTTCACAGTACCCTATTATTCTTTAAGGGAAATCCCTCTCTGCATTTACCCCAATTGTAAAAGTGACACACAGGGGCAGTGGACTGATTCGTTTGTGTGTGGGTGTCTGAACGTTTTCAGAATTGAATGAAAAAGCCAGCTTCGGTGCCAGCCCATTGTGCAGTGTGGCTGTGGCTCATAAATAGGTCAATAATCTTGTTAGAAATAAAGTATCGTCTTTGTCTACAGGTTAGATAAACAGGGTAGGCCAGTGTTACTGCATTTTAAAGTTGGTCATGCCTGGAGAGACAACTATTTGCACAAAAGAGGGGTCACATGTTAGAATATACTGTATATATTCATACATATATACAGTATATATACATATATTCATATATACATCATGCATACATACATATATATATATATATATACATACATACATATACATACATAGATATATATATATACATATACATACATATATATAAGCAGAGGAGGCAGTGGTGTGGCGATCCACTTTGGTAACCTCTGAAGTGAATAGCCAAAAGAAGAATAATCCTGAGTTCATAAGTGAGACTCCTCGTTCAGAGTACTGGTTCCAGTGGTACTTTTGACCCAGTGCCACCACACTTTCCTTATCAGGAGTCTGTCCTTCTTTAACTACAGCGATGGTTGTGTCTGTCCAGGTTATTAGTAGAATGAGCTTATTATGAAATTTTCTTCTCACCTCCTTTTCACTTGCCTTGCCTATTATTAGTTACTGGAAAGCATCCAAATTGTAGTACTTGCTGTGTGTGGTATTCTAGTGAGTACTGTGCAGCGTCTGTTTTTTCTCAGTTTTCTGGAGAATGCCAGAAAACTGAAGTTTTGTACAAGAAGCTCTTCTCCAGTATTTTGGACTCTGTGTGCTGTTGTAGCAGCTTGAATTGAGAAACTGGGTAGAAAAGGAAAAAAAAAGTCTCATTACTGCACTTTTGATTCAAGGAAACATTTCAGTCCTGACAAATCCATCGTTACGGTCATGTTGCTTTTCTTGCTACCTAACCTACATCCTGATGTGTCTTCCTTGCTCGTCAGATGTCCTTGATGGATCATGTGGGTGTCCGGCCAATTACAGCAGTAGCATGGACCTCCAACACTGCCACCTGCCCCAAAGACTTTACCATGGTAGGACGATAGTTAGAGATTAAAGCTGTATGTAACTGTATAATTGTTCAGTTATACAGTATGAAATATTACTGATTAAATATTGTACTGTACTACAACTGAAACACTTCCCTCTTTTATGTAGATCAACATCACGGAAGATGGAGCTGCAGCAAACTTTACCCGCAGCTTTGCTATGAAGTCAGGATATTACCTCTGTTACAGCAAGGTACCAGCGATCGCTTTATATTACCAAGGGTACTTATGTCGTCACACGTTAATTAAGTTAAGGAACAATATGATACTGAATGGCAACTAGTCACATTAATTAAAGGCTTTCTAATTAGCGTGTTACTTAAGGTAAGGCTTATACAAGCTGCCATAACCATTTTTGTGCGTCTATGTCTGTCAACATATTGTCTGCTCCTGCTAGATATTTAACAGTGTGTCCTCCTCTGTTTTTAAGGACCAGAGAGGTGGAATGGTAGTCTCAGACATTCAGCTTCTCTCAGATAAAGATCCTGTCCCTCATGGTTACTGTTTCATCTCTGAACACCTTGAACCAAGTGAGTGGGCAGGCCAAGTTGTGTACCTGTGTCGACCCGATCATTAATGCATGTTCTAATATGTTTCCTTTATGACTGTGTCTTTAGAGGCCTCCGTTTCCAAGAAGAAACGCGCGTGCGTGCGTATCGTTCCAGTTGCAAGTGTGGATAGTGCTGTGCTGGATATTAAACTGACAGCCAAAAGCAAAATGATGTTACAGCATTACACATATGTAGGGTTAGTTGCATTGACACACACAAAATGTTAACTTAATTCTGCATCCGTAAAATCAGTGGTCTTTTTTCATGTAAGTTATTTAGATGTTATTTCCAATCAGCAGTTCATTAATTTACATATTCTCAACTCTGCCTCCAGAGACATCAATGGCTACGTGTTGTGGTGCAGAAAAGGACGTTTTTCTAACCCCGCTCCTCAGGCCAAACCTCGCAGTGTCAGCTTGGACATCCGCAGACTCTCCCTGGAGCATTCATCCGCACCTCTGCCCCTGAGACCCAGGTACATTTGTTAACTGCCCAGTAATATGAATCGGTTAACTTTTATTTAGATTTTTTTATCTTATATAGTTACATACTTTCAACGTAACAGTGCAGTGTGTGTTTAATCAGGGATATTTCACAGCCTTCCTTGACACCTAGGTTTGGATTCATCAAAAATACAGCATAAAGGGATTTAAAAAAAAATTTTTTTTTTTTACAGCAACCCTCCTCCCCCACTGCCACATGGTAAACTGAGCCAGAGACGTTACAGCCTCACGTCTAAGGACCACTTGGACAAGCCTGTGGACAGCAGTATTCAGGGAATCACAGGTATCCACCGCTGCTGTTGGTCCTTTTGGCGTTTTGTTACTACAGGCGGCTCACTAAACTGCTATCATTCTCCGCAGCTCTAGATGGTGTTCCCTTTTGTCTGCACCCAAAATTTGATGTCAGAGCGAATGGGATGGTACGTGCGACATTTTCATGATTGTTTTCTCCTCAATGCTGTCATTGATTTGTGTGTGCATCTAAAATGTAATTGTAAATTGTATGTCCTTTCTTTCACATTTGTCCTGTAGAATTCTCATCTGAACTCTCAAATAAATATACGGATCAAGTCTCTGCAAATGATTGAAAATGAGGTAAGTTGTGGACTTGGATTTCACATAATGACATATATCAGGTTATGTCTGAACAAGTCATAATGAGGTCAGACAACTAATACACAGTGTATTATAATGGGATAACACAGTGCAATCTTTCCACCTACATTCTATGTTTCCAACTGACATTGATTTAGTACAGACCTAATGTGGTATATGTGCCCAGATTGAACCCTATTTATCAGTGCAGATCTCTGGTCAATAGTTCGAAAGGAATTATTACAAAATAAAACACTCGCTCTATCATTCTTTAATGATTTTGTACCTTTCCTTGCATGTGGCTGCTGGATTGGCACACCTTTTAGAGTACAAGAGAAAGTAGTAGAAGTATTTGTTAAAAAAACCCCAAAACAAACAAACAAACAAAGTATTGTATGCACTGGTAACAGTTTTGAAGCAAACCATATGTCTGACAGTTTTGTCTGTTTCCTTCAGTACAACTACACATTTGCTGTGGAAGAAAACGCCTTCAAAAGGACCAGGCCAACAATGACCAAAGGACCAACAGCTCAGTGACTCCACAACAATGGGTTTTATGTTACTCTGTCCAAGCGTTCATGTTGGGCACAGATGGTGGACAATGATGCCTATATTTAGGTTGATAATAGTAAAACTGGGGTAAACTAGGTTTTTGGGTGTAAAGTATTTATCAATACTTAGTTAACTTTATTTAAACATTCCAGATTTCCGTTTGCCATCCTTTTACAGACTTTACACCCATCATAAAGATGGCAGTTTATCTTCATCACTGAGCCCATAGAAACGTATCACATAAATTGTGAAAAATGAAGATGTACCTGTCCTTCAGTTGCCGTTTGCTTCAGCTGTACTGTTTGTTACTTTTATATTCATGTCTTTAATATGTGTTGGTTACAGTTCAATTTATCAGTCCATGACTGAATATTTATGGGTGAACTTGGCTGAGGACATATACCGTATATATGTACATACATTTATGTACATATATATATACATATATATCTCCTCAGCCAGGTATTTGTATATATAGCAATAAGTATAGCCATATGAATAATACTATGTGCCAGGTTTGTGTATTATCAGAATATATATTGTCCGATGATGAGGTGGGAGCAGAGCAGTGAAGTGAAGTGAAAAAGTTGTTCTTCATTGTTAAACAATTTCTTACATTTGGATATAACTGATCCAAATATTTATGACATGAAGTGTTTGTAACATCGTAGCAATTAATAAAAATAAAGATTCTCTGGAAGAAAAAAAAAGTGACATGTTTGATGTGGAACATCCTATGAATTCTTCTTTCTGCTTTTTTACTGAGGGAGCCCAATATCAAATTCTCTGCTTATTTCCAATCCATCCCATCATCAACATGAAAATCTCAGCATCTTCAACTGTGTCCTTTCTGTTTTGGATGAGTGACCAGAGGTCGTCTACTAACTGGTACTTCTTCTTGTGAATTAATGTTTCATTCGTGTTTTTACTCCTAGGCCTTCACGTCTTAATGATGTCATCAATGTCCATAGAAACCGTTAGTTTATGCAGAAATGTGACAAGTCGTCACATTCTAGATAACTCCTGTAGCCATAATAACGCCAACAGTACAGCGACAAAACTACAAAGCAATTTCAACAAACAATTCAGCCACAGCTACAACGTAATGTACAATTACGATTTGATGTGAAATCAATACCATAATAACATTAATAATGTACAATCATAATGTCCATAATGTGAAATCAATACCATAATAACATTACAATTTCACTAAAAAGATGAAACCCATCCCCTGTCTTTCAGAGTTCAGTAAAGCAGAGTCTATCTTCTACATTCACCTTTAAATCCAGGACTGACTAAAATGCTAAGCAGTGTAGCATTTTTGTTCATCAACAAGAAATGTACAAAAATTAGCTAAAAAGACATTGTTAAAAAACAGCACATAACAGCATTGTTTCAGTGATGTTTTGAGCCATGGCCAAAGTGACAGTGCAGGAGTCAAGTAGTGTTTTCTGATGCAATAATGTGGCATTGTGCCAATAATATCAGATTTGGTCGTTTGTTTTGAACTTTCTCAGCAGCAAGTCTGTCTCTGTGAAAAACGTATCAATCCCCTTCCAGCATCCGTTACCTTCATCTTGACTGTAGAGCAGAAGAGCAGCCACCTGTTACATCATCTCATCGTGTCCCCAGTCTGTTGGACATCTGCAGAGAGGTGTTTACTTATTTGCCTCTTCTGAGGTTGGCTTCGTCTATAGCAGAACCAAAAAAGGAAAAAACTAACTTAACGACACAGTTAAACATTAGAACACCTTATGATGTCATCATTTTCCTCATAGAACTCTATTGACTTTAAAACCAGTGTCTTACTTGCATAGTCCTCAGGGGTCATGGTTTGAGAGATGACCTTTCTGAATGCCTCCAGCCACTCCCTCTGCTCCTGCTCCTGCTCACACATAAAGACAAACTGTCGGCCTGGAGTCTCCAGGGTGATGCCGCAGTGCCACTGTCCTCCCTTTGTGCTCCTGCTGCAGCTTCTCTCCGACACTGAGTAACCATAGCTCTCCATGCCTATAAAGACAGTCCCCAGTTCTGTGGCATCCTTCGGTGTGGACAAAAAGTACAGGGATGTGGTTACTGAACAGCAATTTGACAATAATTCACTATTTCATTTTACTTTACTTTCCATAAGTCAGAACTCACATACTGTACGTCAGTACCTGTCACTCACCTACAATAACACAGTGGTGACATCATAATCTAGGACATAAAAATATCAGAAGAGTCTGACTGACACCTGGGAGTCATAATGAAGGGCTAAAAGTTACCAAAAAACAACATGAAAGGAAGTGAATGTAGCACAATCCAGTGTAAGGTGTACAACCATGTGTTCATCTTCTCCGCTCGCAAACTAGTTTCTGTGCCAAATTTGTTCTAACGCCTTTAATGACTTTCTTTATAAATGCATGGGAGATGGCGCAGTCATTAACCACGAAACACTGTAGGTCGAGGACGTCAGAAACCGAGGACCTCCTCTATACTGCATTTCAGAGGGTTTATTTGCGTTGTTTATTACCAAAGGATTCTTGAAATATAGAAGCTTTCTGTTCATGGAGCACAGAGTGAACCATCTTTTCTTGAAAGGCTCTCGTAGCTGAAACAAAAACACACAGGATAGGACTGAGTAAACGGGTTGTCAGATAGAAAAAGGACAAAGATCAGATGTTTTTAAAATTAGAATAAAAGAGGTGACAGACTGTTGGTCCAGTCTTCTCCATGTATCCTTCCTTTAGGCAGTGTCGTGTCAACTGAGGTATTAACTGTGAAAAGAAACAGAGGTCAGACTATTGACTGAACTTCCACAGTGTTCATCATATCATTATCTAATGTCGACATGTGAAGAAAAACAACAACTCTCACGTCATTTTCTCGAAAAGTGGGGTGCTTCTTTTTGAGGTATGAGAGTCGTGTTGCACGGAGAGCATTGAATAGAGACACAATGACCTGCAGTGGGGAATCAGACAAAGGACAACACACGAGGAAGAGTGACACCTCTGTCCTCTGAATACACACAGGAACATGTGCCCATCTTGTAATGCTTTTGTTTTTCAATAAATGACGGAACGAAGGAGACACAGGTGACCTGACCTACTGACCCCACGCCATCATCTTTGTTTTCAACTGTTTTGTGAGTTTAAAACAAATAAACAAATCTTCTTACCTGTCCATCATCGTGGTAAACAAACAGATTCCTTATACGTTTGTCGTGCAGGTAGGATATTTGTAGGCCGTGGGCGTGGCCAACCTTCTCTGGCTGGAAAACTGCATTCAGATCATTCATACCGATGACTGCTTTTGGAACCTTCGACTAGTTCAATTGGAGAGGGAGTCAATAACTGAGTCAATAATGTGTTTAACGCGACACAAGATATGCTAGTTAAGCTAGTTAAGGGAAAGGTCAGTGAACTACTCACGTCCTCCTTAATAAAGTATCTGAGAGTGAGGTCCTTTTGAGACAAAAGAAAAATCCTTCTAAGAAACTGCTTGTTAACTTTGCCTTTCTTCCATAGCGTTACTTCAAATCGTCCTAAATCAGAGAAGACAGGAAAGGCATTTCAGGATCAAGAAAAAAGACTTGAAATAACGATGAGAACAGAGACGTCTTCTTCTGGTTCACCTGAAGCATACACTTGCTGTAAGTAGTTATTTTCTCCAGTGAACTCTCTTCTTTCATACTTGGCACGAATCCACTGCTCCCTCAGGACACTGTATATGCAGTGAAACCAATTGTTACTGTTTTCTTACAGGTGAGACAAAGCTAAAACATACAATAATGAATTATTTAAAATGTAAAAAAATCCTATTTGTGTCTGCAGTATTTACTCAGCCTTCATTCTCCTCTGCTGAGGTAATGCAGTACAAAGATGATACACTCCATCACTCACGTGCAGTCTTTATGTTGTGGTCGGTAGAAAAAGACTGGAACACACTTCTCAAAAATGGCTTTGGCTGCAGAGTTCCCCCTCTCCTGCATGAACTGAAACCAAAGAGTTTAAAACTGGAACTGGTTTACTAACTCTGGAATTATCAATTAGTTTAGTTCTGGTTTTGATTCTGGTTTTAGTTCTGGTTTTGATTCACATTAGTCACACAATGTTAAACATACAGTCAGAGTTTGGAGTGTGATCACTATGACCAGGTTTAATGACAACAGTGAACGATTTCACTCACTCCTGAAATCCACAACCTTTAGATTATTTGACTTTTTTAATTTTTTTTAATTTAATGTTTACACAAAACTAACGTTTGGTTCCATATGGAGAGAGTTAACCGTACACATCTGAAAAGAAGGGAAAACATGCACAATTCCAGTCAATTTTCAATACAGATTGACTTCATCCCAGTTTTTAATTTTGGCCCACTGTGAAATTGAGTTTGACACACAGAATAAACCTAACCTTTAAAGATGTGTCACACATTCAAGTTCAAAGAATCACAGCTGCCAGTAAATTGACCAAATCTATCTACAGATAATGTACCTGTACTAGTGGATCGTCCCAGAGATCCAGACGAATCGATTTCACTTTGCTCACTGAAGGCAAATGACGATGTATTCCTGCGCAGCTCAGACACACAAACACACCAAGAGTGTATGAGGCCCAGTCAGGCTCTGTGGACAATACAAATCACACTACTGACTCACACAGTCTTGAATGGGGAAGGGGAAATGCTGTTTGTTTTCACCTAACAAAGACAGGCTGAATATTCTAAAATGGAGACTACATTTTTCTTTTTTCAAATACACTCTGACATCCTTATTCAGAGACACAAGAACAAGTGTGTGTAATGATTGATCTGGCTTTACAAAGAATGTAGACATTACACCGAGGTCATATGACATCCTAGTGAATCACAGGTGCTGTAACATTTGGTAACAGGCTTAGACAATCAACAATGATGTGGCTTTGTGCTGTCAGCATATGGTAGACACAAACTATACAGTGTTTATGTTTTAAAACACTATCTAGTGTAAACTAAAACGACTGCATCTAAAATATTTTTTAGCATACTCACCAGGAGCACCACAGTCTGCACATTTATTGTTACCCGGCTGTCGCGCCAAATCAAGGAGGATTTTATTATTCCTTTCCAAAATAGCCATATGTGAAGGTTCACTTGTTTTAGCGTTGACTAAGAACCAAAAACATCCTAAGTATTAACCATATTGTGAAATATGTTCTACTCTGTTGCTGATACACGCAAGAGTCCCACTGAGCAGAGGCACAGCATTTCCTCATAAAAACACCACAATGTGCAGTATATTGTTCCCTGCGCAACTAACGTCCAGGTGTAAAACGGAAGTGATAGAGACTCCGGTATTAAACACACTGAATGACCTCCATGTGTCGTATGCTTATTTTTCTCATGTCTCATTTGTTGGAGTATGGTTAAGAAGATAAAAAAACGTACACCCTGATTTAAAAGAGTTTCAAATTATCTTTCCTCATAAATGAACTATTTACATCGGCTTCTTGGACTCACACAACAGTTTAAATGGTTTGAGTGAGAAACCTCGACCAGGCCACGAGAGGTTTCTGTTACGACACCAGATGGCAGCATACATGTGTTACGCGTTGAAATGCTCCCGGAACCTTTGTGGCGTGAGTGTGCCACACCGGCCGAAAAAACGCGACGGACAACGACTGTGGGCAAAGTTATTCGATTAGGAGATGTTTAGCTCAAACCTGTCGACTGTGTCGGCCGCCTGGCGATTTGTGTCAACGGTCGCTCGGAAAGGTTGGTGTCACGGTTTACATTACATTGACCACGTTGTTTAGCTTTCGTTTATTATTTTAAATGCCAGGTCCTCGAGACCGATTTAATATTCTAGTGCTAGTTGAATTTATTGATTTCCTCGCGTCATTTTATTGGATTTATTTATTCTACACACGAAGACTAGAGCTAAACGACTTATATTATAAAAGAAAAAATATGTTAAGACATATTTTTGATTCAAATGCCAGCGCACCGTTCTCGAGTGATTCCCAACCACTGGGACGCGGCGTATTCGCGTGCCGTGAGAGATCGTCTGTTGTACCATGGAAAATTCACTTCAAATTCACTAAATTGGTATTTAATTATTGTTAATAATTCGTCTTTTTATTCTGTTTCAATTGTGAGCAAATCAAAAGTGGAGATGATTATATTTAATTGCACATGGTTTTAGTGATATTTTGGCAGTGCATTGTGGTATTTTACTGTACTTTTTTAATGTAATGTGAAATATGTAGCTTATAAATGATTGGGAAACACTGCTCATACGAATACTTTAAACATGTATAAATATCCTATAATTTAAAAGCAAATGTTAGGAAATGGATGAAATGAGATCGTTTGTCTTCCACAGGTCAGTCTGGTCTCTTTTGTCGTTCTAAGCATGGTTTCCTACCCGAGCTGGAGCTGCGATTCCTTCAGTGCACATGCTGTTGGAGAAACAGAATTCCTGTTGCTGGATTTGAGACCCTGAACACACATTTTTTAACTCCCTCGGGACCCTGTAAGGACGACCCCGACAAACATCTCGATACCTGTTATACGGCCGAACAACGTGACACCATTCTGCAACTGCTCAACAACGCATCGCCATCAGAGCTGGCCTGCGTTAAGCTGCTCAAAGGCAAAAAGTCACTCAACATTGTCGATTACAGAATGAAAAATGGACCTTTTAAAACTTTGGAAAGTGTGGTGAACGTACCGTCGCTGAAGCACAAAACTGCTCACGTAGTCTTTGATTCCATCCTTAACCCAATAAGGAAGGAAAAAAAAGCTAGGATAAAGCTGGCAAAGTTTATCAAGCCAGAAATTGACAGGTCCTGGCTGGAGGTGAGGCAGTGCTTTGGTATATACAGATTTAATTTTCAACAATATCTTATCTTTAAAAATGTACCTACATATGTGTACACACACACATACATGTGTGTGTGTGTACACATATACATATAAATGTGTATATATGTACATATGTATGTATATGTATATTTATATATATATATATATATATAGGTGTATAAGGTGTATAAAAGCCTTAAGATTAAAAACATACTCTTCTGATGTTTTTATGTCCTGGATTATGATGTCACCACTGTGTTAGAGTAGGTGAGTGACACAGGTACTGATGTACAGTGTGCGATTTCTGAGTTAATGCAAAAATTGAGTTATGTTGTACCGTAGGAATGGAATTCCTATGATTATTCCAGTTTTTATGCTATTGGGGTTTCATTCACAATTTTCATATTGGAAAATGAAAACAAGAACCTCACAATTACTTTGTTTACACAGGATGCAAATTCCATTGTGTCAATAGTGTGTGGTACCAACAAAATTGCCTGGGCAAGTGTGGACCGTGGAATGACTGTACTGGATTGGCAACAGCTGCAATGTCCTAATTTCCTGAGTGGAACGTACATGGCGTCTGCTTACTTGAGCAATGTGAGTACACGGATAAACTCCTAAAACCTACGTAGTGCCAACTATAAAATCTGAAGAAATACAACTCTAAACAGTGTGACCTCTCTTTTTACCCAACAGGTTTCTGAAGTTGTGTCGCTCCTCCCATCTGCAGACTTCTACCTTATCGAGAAGCAATCATTTTCAGTACACAACAGCGCGTTGTTCCCCATCATTACTCACATGAGGGCAGTGGAAGCCATGCTGTTTGCTCTGCTCGAGCCCAAAAACACACTGTCAGATTCCAGTATTCCTCCTAGGTAGGGAAAAAAAAATGGTCATGTTATTCATCCTGTCTAAAATATCTCTCTCTCTCTATATATATATAAAAAGCACAAATCACAGAATTTTACCTGTATTTTTGTCCATAATGAAGACTTTGACCCATCACAGATTGGAAGAGAAGTGCACAGAATAACATTAATAAATAATATGTGGTGCATTAAAAACAATCGTAGACTTTAACTGGACAGGTTGCCTTGAATAATTTGTACCATCTGTGGTACTTTAATACATCCGTGGTCATTCAGCTGTAAGGTTTTAGGACAAAGACCTTGACCCGAAGGTCAAGTGGGTCATCAGACTGTTGAAGTATCTACTTCAATCCACAGTACAACATTGGCCTGGTGGTAATTTTCTTGTGTTTCCTTTTGCAGAGTTTTGAACATAAACCGAGCTGCTGTGGGACGCCACTTTGGACTCCTGGTGGGGGAGTCTCGGACCAGTGGTACACACATCATACAGCAGCTGATGATTCAGTCAGTTTCGAAGAAGCCTTCCAGAGTAAACTTTCCCCAAGAGTTGTTGATAAAGTACAGAAACCACTTCCAGATGGACCACAGAAGAGGTGGAGAGGAACTGTGTGACGCGCTTCTTCAGGCTGTTGCGTTTTATGAGCTGCTCAATGAATCTTCCAGTTAACACGGGGCGAAGACTGTCCCAGTTGTCGTCAGGTAAAGGGAGGTCCCTAGTCAATCTGCATGCTTTAGGACAGACAGGCCAAGTCCAGGCTGGGACTTACGGTAGACTGTGATCATCCCGCCGTAAGGCAGAAGCCCCCACCGTCACCCTGGACCTCTTCTATTGAAATCTAAATTTGTTTGTTGTAAATTTGTGTTCATTTTCACCCAATGTTAGTTTGATCATGTTGTGTCTGTATGCAAGTCTGAAATCAAGAAGTGAATTAAGGAAGTTCTATCAGTGTAAAAGGGAAGAAGGTACAGTTCAACCGGAGACACAGATTTCTTGCTGTTTTAACACTGACGTAATGAACTATCATTATTATTACAAATGCAACTCAATAACAACCTGATTCCAGTGTCTTCTGTGACCAGGAAGGCAGCACACAGCCCTGTTGATGGAGACGTGTGTTGTTGGCCAAACATCCGGTATGGGAGACGGGACTGTTCAATGAAAAGCTGGCGTTGGACAAAGCTCAATGTTGGATTAGATTCACTTCTTACTGTCGTCATTGGTGTTTCCTGCTTATACATATAAAATGTTTTAGCTGGAATATTTAATAAAATTCAGCAAATAAACATTAAGGTTTAGTATTGGCTAATGTCTCCAATCAGCAATAATTTGTCAAATGTTTTTTTATTTCTTTAAATATAAAAGTCCCCTTAGCCAGAGAATACAACTTTTAACAGGGTTTTTTTGACAATTAATGAATGTCTCCCTTCTGGAAGATAAAAAAAAAAAAAAAAAAAAAAAAAGATACACTGCTAATTTGGTTCTGCTAATTTGGTTGGCAACTATGGGAGTTTGTTGAAATAATGTATGGTGGTGATCAGATAATGTGCTGACTACAGAAAAAAAAACAATGCTTAAAAAAAATTATATGAAATGAACAAATGAAAGGGTATGTAAAATACACAGTACTACAAGCGGGGAAAATAATCCGCTTTGGCAACAAATGCAACTAAAACAAATGAATTGGACCTGAAAACCAACAATGTCAAGAAAAAGACATATTGCTTTGAGATCTGATTACTGTATAACAAGGTGGGACGATCACAAGTACACACTCTGAATGAGTCAATAGAAAACTGCTGACTTCCATATTTCCACTACTGTGCACTTGACACCGTGTGTGGTGATGTGCTGCTGGTTATTTCAGTCTCTTAGGTTTCAGTGTCATAGGAAAAAAAAATCCCAAAATGTTCCCTGGATCCACTTCAGTTTTTATCAATGGAGACTAAAAGGCTTAGAGGTTATAATGTAGGAATTCTGCCTGGATCGAAACTCTTCAAACTCCGTCATTGTCCAGGATCCAAGCGTACAGTATAATACTACTGTCATGGCAACCTACCAGCAAAACCCGATTTATTCCGGACGGTACTAACACAATCTTTACGGGCTTTTTGTACTAGTAACTGTGATGTCGACCAGTTCTTCCACCTAACTAGCACCAAGGGTTGGTAATGTTAATTGAAAAATAAAACAAAATAAAACACAAACGTGTCATCCACTGTTCCATCATCATCTGACGTGCATCAGTCTGTTAGTGCACTTTTTGTCCTCTTGCCCTGCTTTCCCCCACTGGAGGTCACAGTGTTGCCATTGCAGGCCCCAGGTGAGACCACGCTCTGATCCTGCTGCTCCTCACTGTCCGGCAGCTCTTCTTTGATCTGCTGCAGACGAGCCATAGCACGGTCAATGGTGGACGTGTTCACCAGGTTAAAGTCGTGCATGCTGACCAGATGCAAGAGGAAATTGCGGCAGAGTTTGCGTCGGATGATGTGAGCACCACAGTTCTGGACAAAAAGCATGATGGCCTGATTCATCTGGTTGTCTGCTATAAAACTGCAGGGATAATGAAAAAGAAGAAGAACAATAATTAGTTTTCATGGACAAACAGGAGCTAAACAGACATGTAATATATAAACTATTATCTACTAATATCTATCTAACTAGTATCTTGTTCATTTCAGGACAATGACTGGTATAAGGTGTAGATTTGATATTTTATACTAGGGGTGTTTGATTTTTAGGCTGATTTGTTAATGTTTTTCTGCTACAGCAGGAGCTTAGAATTAAAACATAAATGGAAACATTGCCTTGAACTAATATCTGTTAACAAAAATGTTTTTTTTTTTTTTTAAATATTGAGTGGGTAATTCTTCAAATTTGAAGCTAAATGTGCTTTTATTAACAAGGGTCTTTTAACATTATTCATGTCAGGAATACTGCTGCCTACTAAAACTTCAAACAATGAACATTTAACACCAACTATGCAGTTTTGAGTACACAACATACCCGTGCTTCATTACATGAAGATTCCATAACTTCATCACTTCCTTCTCTCCTTCGTTTACATCTGTGAACTCGTCCAATTGCTGCACATAAAAAACCAGAAGTTATACGAAATCAGTCTCAATTTTTAATTCAGCTTAGATTTAAAAACAACAACAAAAAACTGTGTTGTCAAGTTACAAACAGCATGAGGCTCGTTGGCAACATTGTGGCACTTAAAGCAGTGTCTGCATACATTCAGCCCAATTTATATTTCAATGTGACTCAAGCACTGGCTCCCCACCGTTGCAGTCTTCTCTCGGAGCCACTCTGGATCTCTCTCATCTTCACTGTCCACATCCATCTCTTGAGGTCTGAGGGGCATGCAGCTGTCACTATGGAAGTAGAGGCGGTTGTGTCCACTGACGTAGGTTCTCTGTTGCTCCAACTCTCCATCCTCCGACTCCAGAAACTCAGACAAACTTGGTTTGGTTCTCTTGGGCCTACAGAGGAGGGAAACTGAATGAAAAACAGAACTACACACGTGTGCACACAAATAGACGTGATCCAAACTACGTTTTTGTACACGTTTGTAACCATATGTATTCAGCTATGACAAGGAGAACCAGGCTAATACAAAGTCCAACTTGGCCAGAATACAAGTGTGGGATTAATTAATTTTGAGAGCTCTAAAACAATTAATGTTGTTGTACACAGACTGACCTGCAAACCAGTATGTGAGTGACAGCGGTCCTCTTGACTGGGCCGTTACGGCTGAAAGCGAAGCCCGGTTGACTGTGGATGTCCTGAGGGTTGCCCACATACGAACCATCATAGCACTCGTTGATGGAAACATCTATCCTTGCTCCCTTGGGATCAGGCTGTGCATACATTTAAAAGAAAACAATTTTGTACTAATTAAGACAGAAAACACTGGTAGGTTCAACCTGGCACTCAACCTTGTGAAATAAAAACATGCTGTAAATTAAAGTGTCCGGTCAGAGAAACCATACAACAAAGTCTCTGGTACAGAGGAAAACACACAGAGATATGGTCAAAAGGAGTGGGAGCGCAAAGAAAATGTAACAACCTGGCAGTGTGTACAAACTTGGGATGGCTCGAGCCGATACTCAGGATTGGTATTGGTCTAATGTTGGTTTAAGTTTCAGGATCGAACGTTGTTAAAAAAACAACTATAGCCTGTCCAATCCAGTACCTAAGACCACTTAACTCTGAGCAACACGTCGTAAACAGAGACACTATCACCTCAGCAACAGCAGCCAGGTATCGGATTAATATCGACAGATACTCCAAAATATTGACGCACCTTTAGTACAAAAGACTTTTGTTATTATATATATATATATCCAAACAAATTCAGTTAGCTCAGGTCTTCTGGTCCCAGATTTATTCAAAAGAATCAGACAAAGCGATTCATGGAGCGTTAGCGGTACGGTTAGGTCAGAGAGGTCAGAAGGAGAAATAGGATTCACAATTGAATACTGAGGGTCCAATATTGAGTGTAACAAAGATGGGATTGATGTCCTCGGCACAGCAAAGCCACTCAAACGTCACCAGGCGGTGAAGATAAAGTAACTATGAACTACTAATTTTGGGTCCTGTCTTCTACAACCTGTAGCTGCTATAGGCAGATAAGAGCAAAAACAAAGGACTTCTTTCTTACCACATAGCTGAATATAAAGCGGGAGTGGGAGAGTTTGAGGTGTTTCAGTAAACTGTAGAGTTTGCTGCAGTTGAGTGTGCACCACGGACAGTGAAGATCATCTCTGGCTTCTGTCTGCTGCCGTGTGTTGTTGTTGTACAGGAACTAAGTGAAGAAAGAACAAAAACGTCAGC
>NC_024315.1:15998385-16009506 GCF_000523025.1 Cynoglossus semilaevis
GGAGAGTAAATAAAATCACCTAATCCTTACCTGATAAAATATACGAAGCTTCTGTCGTGGCTCACACGGTATCTGCTCTTGTCTCAGCTGGATCTCGGTGGTGACCGACTTTTTCACCGCTGAATTGAACAAACGCAATTTTTTTTGTTTTACTAAGAACAATTGTAAATGCAAACAATATGAAAGAGACTAAGCTGTGATATAATTAAAAATGACAATGTTCCCTAAACATCAAAAATGTAATTACAAGTTAATTTTAAAATCTGAAACAAGTTCTACACATTCCATTTTAAGTTGGTAATTCCTAATTAGGATCCTGATTCTTCTACATCAACTCATATTTTAATTGTTTTTCCTTTTTTTTTTTTTACAAAGAGCACAAAAATATTAGCAAGTTTTTTCCAAAATCAATCTGCCTCACATATATTAATACCACATGAAATGACAAAAACAAGGGTTTGAGTGTGGCTACAGGTCTGCTGCCATCTTCTGGTGAAATATAAAGTAGGTTTTTGAACGTGTGTATTTTGTACTGCGGCCACCAGTGCCGTGAGCTGCACATGTCTGATTTTATGACAGAGGCTGGGGGACATCTGAACACATGCTGTAAAAACGACCTACGTGTAAATGAGTACAATGATAGAACACAACAGTGTTTCTTTATCCACCAGTTTGGTACAAGTAAAATTAACCAGATTGGTTGAAGGTCCCCTGTACTTACTCATGACTGCAGCTCGATGGTTACTGGTCCTCGACTCCATGGGAGTGGAGCTGTCAGAGTTGCGGGTAGCAAGGGGTTTTGCGACTGTGGCAGTGGAGTTTCCACTGGCGTCACCTGTCCAACGCAGCGTGAACTGCAATGTGGGTCCCTGAGAAAATGTCTCAAATGGTGGCAGCCTCTGTTGGTAGGTCACAGGATCGTCAAGTAGATGATATAGAGCGGACAACAAAGTCAGGTTAGGTGTGGGAGTTCTTTTTTTTGTGCAGCAGCCAAGGCCATGTATTTCTTCTAAAACTCTAACCTTTCCGTCAAGAATCGTTTCCCATGTAGCTTGTTTCTTGCTCACAGGGCTATCGTCCATCCCTTGCATTGACACTTCATACTCCCCATCCAGGAGCTGCAACCTCCTGCAACGGTCAAGTCAGGACTTATTAGCTGAAATGTCAGAGACACTTTTAGGACAAACATCGCAAAACCTTACCTATTCTTATCGAAGACGGTCATCTGGGCAATGTACGTTTCCGTCTTCTCTCCCTCTTCTCTGTGGGACGAGGTTCTCTTTTTTCTACTCGGAGTATCAGTTACATCTGTGCACAAAGTATGAAATAATATTAAAATACAGAGGACAATTCATTTAAATCTCATTAACAACTACATGGGGCTGAAAAATGATCTGAATATAAAACACCATAATAAAGACCAAACTGTGGATTTCTTACCAATGTTTTCATTTGCCTCTCCATTGACCAGGCCATTGGTGTTTCTCCTTCCTGTATGCGACACTCTGAATAAGAGTGAATAAGACTTCACCATGTGACTGTTGCTGGGCTCAAACTCATTGCTGGAGACCAGTAAGGACGGGTAGGAGCCAGGCTTGGTTTGGTTACCGTCAGGATTCAAAGGCACCTGCTTTTTACCTGTAGGCACTTGCTTTATTGGACAGCTGACATCCTAAACGAAAAATCACCATCGTCATAAACACTAGAAGTAAAACCCCGCGCCCCCAAAAATCACATCTGTCTCTGAAATTGAAAATAGATCACAAGAACTCCACTCTACCTTGCGTTTTTTATGGCAGACTTTGACAAGTAGCACCTCTAAGGACACAGAATGTTGTTCATTTTCTGAAACCTGAGATGGCTTTTCTGTTTGAGAGGACAAAAAATGTTTAGGTTGACTATCATTGTTAACAACACAACAGAATAATGTGTTTCATACTTTTAGTAGTACTTTATAGTAGACTAGAGATGTATCTTGAGTACATTATGCTGACAGATGTAAATGTTAGTGTCAAAAACAAACATTTTTATAAAAATACCTGGACAATGGCAGCTTTTAATTAACAATAAAGCATTAGATGAATCATTTTGTAATTGTTGGTAAAAAAAAAGCTAATAAAGAATACATCCAGCTTACCATCCTTATGGAAGAACCCAGTGAAAGTTAACTGTAAATGTGATGACAAACTGAAAGAAAATAAACTGATATTTAGTCAAATGCTCCAAATGAGGGGACACACGCAGTTTAAAAATACTTTAACAGCTTTCCAAATGTTATTTATATATATATATATATATATATATATTTCTTTTTCTTCTCCCTCTGTGAATTGAATGCAAAAAAGACCCATGCTGTAATAATTTCTGTTCACCATTAGCCATAGTCACAAACTTATCTTAGAACATGTAAAATATTGTAATACACTACAACATAGTATTTGTCAGATTTCTAACTCTAGTTCCTGAGCATCCAGCAGGGGGCACTGGATTGCATTGCTTACTAAGAACACATTAATATGTAGGCCATATTTGTTTAAGGCCTACATACCACACCCACACCAAGTCAATTCCTAAAATTCCCCTTTGTAGTTCACAAAATTAGTTAAAATTCAACCAATCTTCTTAAAATGACATGAAGCACATTCAACTATTGTGACGCTGTTTTCTCTGGTTTAAGTAACAATGTGATTCATACACTAGGTCATAGGTCATAATGCTGCAGAGGAAATACAAGAACCAAAAGTAGGTTGAGCTAACAGGCACTGAATGTTCCCCACCGAGCTTCAGTTCTTTATCAGAACACTACCCCAATTCCTTCAGTGTTTTTATTATGTCATATTATCTCTTCACACTTGCTTGACACAAACTCCGTTTTACATTTTTATAATTGCCATGAAAGATTGAATAACAGCTGTAGGAGGGGTTTCCTAAATCACTTACAAAAAACTAATAGTCCTCAGTGATTTCACTGAAGAAAGCAGTTTGTAGGTAAATGAGTGTTGATATTTTATGATCTGCCAGAATCTAGAAGTTTGGTTCAGAACGAGCCGCTCTAATTTCAGCTGCTTTGTGATGTCGAGCGTTTGATTCTAATAACCCCACCCCGGCACCATGTAGCCCTCATAAAATATCCACCATCTGTCTGATGGTCCACCATTTGTTTTTCCTGGTACAAGACTGTAGGACTGCTATCACGTATAACCCAAAAGCCAAGAACAGCTGCTCTTTTGTTTACACAGCGCGAAATTTACAAAAGCTATCTAATGCAAACACTTGAGGGCCTAGAAGTAGGTTGTCATCTGTAACAAGACAGGGCAGACAGCCAGTGAGGCTGGACACTCGCCTCCTTCCTCAGCCAGGATTCAGATGTTGGTCACATGCATCTAATCCAGTAGTTGAGAAAAATGTGGGTAAAATAAAAGTTCTGTTTGCAATCCAGCATTAAGCTATCAAGAAAAGACACACTCCTCCATAGTGACCATCAACATAGACCAGGTCAATGACTGGAGATGGTGGTCTGGCAAAAACATTAGATAAAAGCAGAGATAGGATGTGAGGATAAGACTGGCGGTGAGTGTGTGTACGAGAGTCTAATTTAAGTAGAGCTACAGAGTATTAAAGCTTGGTACATGATTGTAGAAGATGTAGATGGCCTTTTGCTGTAGCAGTTTATTATTTATAAACACTAATCAATGTCAAGTTTAATAGGAAGTACATCCATTAGTATGTCACAACTGCGGTTAAGGTTTCTTTTTTGCTGCCCATTATTTATGTATGCCAATTGCTTTGTCCAGTCACCTTAAAAGGAGGTTCAGAGGGTACTCTAACAGTGGCATTAATATTTTCACCATGACATCCCCAACTCATAAACACTGTAAAGATAAATGTATTCCTGTAACTTGTGATACCTTGGTGTATCCTGCTCTCCTTTCATTTTTTCCACTTTCTGTAACAAACTATCCACTTTGAATGTTTTCCTGGGAGAAAAAAAACAGGTTCTAAATTAATGTTGTCTTAAAGCTGACTTTTGACCATTTTCATTCAATTCAGAGTAATATTTATCAATCAAAAATCTGCAAACTTCTTACCTTCTGGCATTTGTTCGACTGTTTCTGTGAGACATGAAGGTCAGCGTCCTGTGCAAAAATATGGGCTAGAAGAAAAAAAGACAAATCAAAATTTCATGGTGGAGAAACCTATACTTGAGAACGGCTTCTCAGTTTACCAAGGTAGACATATTTTCTACTACTCCCTATAATATATACAGTGAAAAGATATTACCGCATGGAAAACTAACGTAATACATTCTAGCAGTAGACAATGTACTTCAAATTCCTTTAGAAGAAATGTGTTTGAAAACTTAAAAGCCAAAACTAGTTTTACTACTTGCTCAACTGTTTCTACTTTGGCTTTGTCAAATGCAAAACTTTTTTTAGTTTTTAGGACAGTAAAAAAAGAACTTAGGAAATGGTGGCTGGTTATTACAAAAGATGTCTGGAACTGGTAATCAATAATAATAATAATTGCAGTTTACAGATTAATCATAACTATTTGGTCATTAGCTGTTACTCAGTGCATGTTGCAGCTTTTTTTCCATTTTAATATAACTTTTTTCTGTTTTAAGATTTGCTACAGCAAAACAACTAGTGTCGTATCCAATAAAAATTATAAAGTTGAGTGACTTTAAAACAATAATTCTGTAGTTAAAAAAAGAAGAAAGAAAATCAATCTATGAAAAAACACGAGGAAAAGCAGTTGTATTACCAAAAAAGAAAACCAGTAATTTGGTGTTTCTCTTTAACATTTGTCATGTATAAAATGAGACTAAGTTTTTTTGTCATATTTGTGTTAATATGTCGGTTAATACAAAATGATTCAACAACTAATTCCCATCACAGACCCAAAAAGTTCAGACAGACGCTGTTACCACCATGTCATACACTCTTTGACTTTAACGTTATGTTTTTGAAAACAGAACTTGTATAGTTACGGATATATAATAAACACTGTGTGTTGAGAAGGAACATAAAGTTCTCGTTCATCTGGGCAATATGCGGGCACATAAATAAAGATTTGTAGCACAGAACCAACAAATACGGATTGCTTTTCATTGGAAGTAATTGAAGTAAAATATAAGCAATGTAAATAAAAATAGGATCAAGTGATATTTCTTTAAAAAAAAAAAAGAAGAACCATTCTATTATCTATATTTACACACCCTCCATAGATGTTCAACAGTGTTGGTGTCATGTCAGAATATTGCACGTTTGTTTTTACCTGTATGTTCATTTAAACAAAGTTAATAGTGTTTTGAACAAGGAGGAAGGATGGATTGTTGTTAATAAAAATATTTTATTCTCAGTAGCAGTAAAAAAAAAACAAAAAAAAAAACATCACCACAGAGGAGGGCCAGCAAGGCCCATATTGGAGCTATTTCGGAGCTATAAGTGATACAAAAGTGACAATACCTTCTTCCTCCAATATTTTTGTAATCACGTAAAGAAAATGCATTTTAAATAGAATACTTACTGCAATTAAGTTCCTTGTGCGAAGAAATCGGTAAATCTGTGTGGGCTCTATTGAAAGGAAAAGGGGTTACTCTATATTTCCAATTTTTTTTAAACAAAGTAAACACCAGAGAAGTTTGTCAAAAAATTATGCCAACAGGTTTGACAAATATAGACTCAATATACGTACACCAACCAGGAAAATTATTTTGCTAGAACAAAAATGTGGCTTTGCTTAGTTAACCATTATAAGTTCTGCCCTAGGGGGTTGTTATGACAGGGGCTTTTATAAGATTTTAATAAAAAGGTGCTCCGCATGATTGCCTGCGTGCAAGTACTTTATTGAAAAAATGACAATAACTGAGTACATTTGGTGTGTAAATGCTTCAATTGATTCTCCTCGTGTTGTCGAAACCTAACAACTAACTGAAAAGTCAGTAGGTGGATGCATTCTCACTTTCAAAGGCCTGTAGGAAGAGCTCACGGTCGGCCTGAATTTGCTCCATCTTCGGCTTCTTCATCATCGCTGATGAGGGAGGATACACGGCGCCGTTGGCTTTGTAAGTCGCTCCACTCATAATATGACCCGAGCTCTGAAATAAGACCGAAAAACACCCGTTTGCTCATTTGTAATAACAACCACCGGTAGTACAACAGGTTAGCCTTTAGCAGACACTCGTGTTAGCGGTCGAGCTAAGAGGCTAACGATGCTAATAAGACAGCAACGCCGGTGTTCCTGCTTCATATTCTCCTATTTATCCAAACACCGTTATAAAATTCGACAAAATACAAATATATTCCAGTATGTGTTGAACATCAGGGGCAACTAACAGCAGACTCACCCTGGCCGATGGCATTAATTCGCTTGCCTCGCTGCCTTCAGCTCAAGCCTGGCAGACTCAAAAGCAGAAAGCCATGAAGATGAAGGGGAGGTGACCAGACGCTTGCTCAGTTCAAAAGGGTGAACACAGACGGCATGACGACCTCACAAGCAAACCCTTGTTGTTGACCGTTATCAGATATTGTTTTGAAGGTGTTTCCAATCAACTTGTCGGTATTAAAATGATAATTACGGTCGGAACCGTTCCCTTCAGTTTTGTACTGAACAACAGAGCTGGAGTCAGTTGTCAGCCAATGGCAAGAGGGTAGACACAAGGCGGCACTATGATTGGCTGCTGTCGGCCGGAGATGACATACAACCCGCTCTCGCTTTTTGCGATTTTGCGGGAAATCGAGTTTATCAGTGTTCGTATCTTATACAGGAAATAGAAGCAACGACGTACACAGAGATGAATCGTCCTATTCAATTCTAGGATTTGGTAATAGAAAAAAGGAGACAAAACTGAATAAAAATGACGTAAAAAGCACCGTTTTAAAAAAAATCACGTTTAGAATTATGGGACTGGAGTAATGTACGGAAAGTAAGCGTGAGTGCGTGGATATAAGAAAACACAGATAGACCCCAACACACGTAGCAGTGTGAATATAATCTTAAATGACTTTAACACAAGTTCGCCATATTCAGGTGTAAATCAGTTGTGTAATCCTGCCACTAGGTGGACACGTTCTTGTGTTTTCGAATAGTTTGTCATTCACACGGTTTGTCTATAGGGGTCACTGTAGTTGTAGTCCCCACAGCACCTGTGACGCCATGTTCTATAAGTTGTACTTTTCGTCCCATATGAGTTGTCTATTAATGTCTATTAATGATTTGTCTGGAAAGAAAATGTTGGAAACCAGTCATGTAGACATGCATTCCCTATGTATATAATTGTGGTCAGGAT
This sequence comes from Cynoglossus semilaevis, assembly GCF_000523025.1. Classification (NCBI taxonomy): domain Eukaryota; kingdom Metazoa; phylum Chordata; class Actinopteri; order Pleuronectiformes; family Cynoglossidae; genus Cynoglossus; species Cynoglossus semilaevis. The sequence continues at coordinate 16,005,677 of NC_024315.1, forward strand.
GAATTATTGATTATTCTGATCATATGCAGGGGGTTACAGTGCATGGCAAATTATGTTCATTTCTCCAGGTATTCATGTTTGCAATTATATGGATAAGATACGTATGTTCAGCACCTGTTTACACCAACAATGTTTTACTGTGTTTTTGTAGAAAGCAAGGAACGAAATAAATCATTCCTGTGTTGTTAATGTTTTAGTTTTTACCCTTATTAAAGTCTTTATTAAAAAAACAGAACCAGTGTATGTTACTTTCTTCTTCTCACCCAACTTTCCATCTTGTACATGATTTTTATGTGTAGGCCTATATAAAAAAATATGTAGTGGTAGCACACTTCTCAATTTAGTTTGTTGAATCATCTGATTCAATACTACATTAAATAATACTGCAGGGTATTCACATAAGACTGTGCAACTTCATTTTCCTCGAATATGACTATTACCAAGGGGCATGCTTTATAATAGTGAATAAATATTTTTCTGACTATGAATGAACGACTATTTAACCTTAAGGATAACCGTTACAGTATCAACCCGATTAAATTACCAAAAATAACTATTTTTTAAAGATCTTTACTTGTCAAAGTTCATTCAAAGGTACGGTGTATGTACCGTCACCATTTCAGTTTCCCCCGTCGGACGTATTTGCGGACGGAACCGGAAGCATCGCCGATCACAACTTCCTCACATGTGTCCATGCTAGAACGATCATCTGTATTACATTCCAGTGCGAAGGTGATCATATATGTGTGTGAATTCGTGACGCCTCCGTGTAAACCATGGCGGAAATCGTTCAGCAGCGAATTGAGGAGAGGATCCCGGAGCTCGAGCAGCTGGAAAGAGTGGGACTGTTCACCAAGAAAGAAGTCAAGTAAGTCGGGTTCCGGTGTTCGCTCAGCTAGACCCTAGTCCTCAGGACAGGACAGCACTGTCCTCTCTATGAAAGTATTTCATCGAACTAAGAGAGTGTAGTGTAGTGTAGTGTTATTTAAAAGATGAGCGGTATGACGTTCCATTGGTGGGAAATTGATTCATGTTTCGTAATATTTGATTTTAAACTGTTAATGTAATTGTTCGGAAGGATCCAAACTAGGACTTACATATTAACTTTATATATATATTATTAAGTTAAATTTAACTTGTGTCACTTAATTAGTCACTTAAAATCACCTAATTTATAAAGTCATTTAAAACCAGCTGAGCTGTTGTTTATGTGTACAATGTGCATGATTTCCGTTGAGTTTAATTATTATTATAACTGTTATGTTAAATCGACATCTATTATACAGTTCCATTTAAATCTTTGGCAAAATCATCCTCAGTTCAATACTTAAAATTAGGTGATAACTTTGTACAGAAATCACTAACTATTATTGATTTTCTTTTTCATCGGCACATTTCTGTTGTTATAGATCCATAATAAAGAGAGCTACAGCCCTGGAATACAAGCTGCACAGGGTGATTATAAACAAAGAGGACTTCATTGCATACATTCAGGTACGGTGTTCATCTGTTAATATGAATACAATGTGGATGAGAAATATTGTTAAAAAGACATTGTTTTTTCATTGCAGTATGAAATCAACGTTTTAGAGCTGGTCAAGAAAAGATGAGCGGTAAGTGACTTGAAATGGAAAAGGTTCTCAACGTCTCTCCTTCAGGCTCTACATATAACAATTGTCAATGTTTATTGTAGGTTCAGGAAAACTATTCTTATGAAGTTGATTTACAGTATTCTCAGTGGTGCTTTTAGATACTAGAGATGAACTTTTCTTATCTTTCCTTTTGTTTTGCAGCACATACACTATCAGTTCAAACGAGAGGAAATCGAGTTCCCCATCATCCATAGAATAAACAGTATTTTCAGGAGGGCGACGTATAAGTGGAAGGTACTGTAATGACAATATATTTTACTACTGTATCAGGGGTTAACACATCACCACATCAACTAATTAATGCTGTATTTAGTTGTCAAGTCAGATCAATGTTAACCAGTGTGTGCATATACAGTATATATATATATATATATATATATATGTGTGTGTGTATATATATATGTATATGTATGTATAAGTTGAACCATGTTTTGTTTCCCACAGGATGATGTGCAGCTTTGGCTTTCACATGTTGCCTTCTGCAGAAAATGGGTATGTGGCATTCTGTTAGCTTTTGTAAAAACAATTGTTCTCTTAATTGAAATTCATATTTCAATATATTGTTGTTGTTGTTGTTGTTTTTTTAAGGCCACCAAAACCCAACTAAGCAAGGTGTTTTCTACGATGCTTGCCATTCACTCTGATAAACCAGGTACAGATAACTGTAGGGAACGTGTCTTCAGCCTCTGTGGAAACCTTCACTTTCTTTACAATAAAAATTCTTTGGATGCTGTTATTCCTTGATCCTAGCCCTGTGGATTATGGCAGCTAAGAGTGAATTGGAGGATCGGGATTCTTCTGAAAGTGCCCGCCACCTGTTTTTAAGGGCGCTGCGATTCCACCCAAACAACCAGAAAGTCTACCAGGAGGTAAAAGGAAAACTTTTACACAATGTGTTTGCCAGGGGTTATAGAATTTTGGTTAGACCCTGTAACTTAAACTATATCTTGTCTTATATCTTTAAGTATTTTCGTATGGAGCTGCTCCATTGTGAGAAATTGAGGAAGCAAAAGGAAGAGCTGGAGAAGGCAGAGGTGGATTTGGTGAGTCTGTTGGTATTTGGATGAATTCAGAGTATTGTAGAAAGAAAAATACACAGGCACACATACATGAGTTAATGTGGCTGGGTTTTAGGACAGTGCAGGAGCGACACAAAGGCAGTAACACGTACACATATGCATAAAAATGAATAAAAAGTAAAACAAAAAAACTTAAAGAATGCTTGAGAAATGCCATGGCAGGCATCACTGGACAGAATAGAAGCCATATTATAAGTCTACAAGCCTGCAATGACACCTGCTGGGATGTGTGGTTTGATTTTAACTGCTAGTGACCAGTGACCAATATTTTTTGTATATAAAGTTAGAGAGACATGGTTGTGATAGTGTTGGACATGTGTTGGAGATGGAGTTACCAGACAGGAAGCAGAAATGCTTTGCTCTCAAAATTTGTGAGGGCTAACACATTGTTGGTTGATGATCTGCTGAAGAGGCCACAGGAGGTTCTAGAGGGAGGAAGAACAAGAACACACACACACACACACACACACACACACACACACTGAAGTTTAGGTTTTTGTGTTTGTCGAATGAATAATTTTTCTCTTCACACTTTCTTCCAGGGTGAATATGAATTCTCTCCAGAGATTCTTAGTGGCAAACTGGCTGAGGTCGTGTACAAAAATGCAACAGAAAACATCAAAGGTAAGGACTTTGGAAAGTTGTGATTCCACTTCTTTGCAAAGCAAAACAAAAGACAGAAATGGTAGAATGTTCAAGGACAATGCTATGATTAGTTTTGAAATCTCATTATGAAATGGTTCTTATAATTTAGACCTTTAAACTAATATTTACTGACAATTATGTCTTTATATTTCTCAATCACAAACACTTTGATGAAAGCTAAATAATAGAATATAATAACGGATTTGGGAGATGGAGGCTTTATTTGAGCCGGGAATTGAAATACAAACATCAACTGTAGCCAACAAACACACACCACTCACGTCACGTGTTTATATCCCACAGAGGCAGCGTTTGTCATCTCTCTGTTAACCATTGCTGCCATCTTCGACTTCACCAAAGATCTTCAGTCATCCATTCTGCAGGAGTACGTTTCTCCTTTACATACATTTTTCGCTCTGTTTCACTCCAAAGCAGCACAAATATGAGCTCTGAC